>NW_027117731.1:0-61681 GCF_038497795.1 Lipomyces arxii
GTCTCAATCGTCGAGCTTCTTACCAGGCGTGTCTTCACGTTCTTGGTATTGAGGTGATTGTTGTATCTCTGCTAGGTGTCGTGGTGTATGTGCTAGGTGTTCTGATAGTTGTAATAGCTGTGGTGGTGGTTGTCGTCGACGTGGTTGTCGTCGACGTGGTTGTTGTGATAGCTGTAGTCGTCGTGGTTCTCGTGGGTAGATGTTATTATTTGTTGTCCTTTGTCCTTCTAGGGAATTTCGATGGCACTATGGTTGGCGTTGCGACTGGCGTTGCGACTGGCATTGCGGCTGGCGTTGCGGCTGGCGTTGCGGCTGGCGTTGTGATTGGAATGATTCGTTGTGGTTAGCGTTGCCGGTGTGTTTCTGGCTATAGGTGTAGCAGTGGGTTGTGCATGGACGCGGTGTGGCGTGGTATGGGACTGGGTGTGAATGGGTGTTATGGTGCCTGGAGTCGTTATATTTTTTTTGCTGTGATTGTATTTGTTATCGTGATTATGGTTGAAGTATTAATGTGATGAAAATTAATAACTAGTCGTTGCCTAAAAGTAGAAGTAGAGAGCAAATAGATACCTTGCATTTTAAAAGTACTCATTAGCAGTTCATTATAGGTCTCCAAAGTCTTGCCTTCGGAGTACCAAGTGATAGCGAATGATGGTCACTCGAGCAGTTGGGGGTTTGGACACATCAGTTGACGCGTCCAAACCCTAAACCGTAAACAATGACGCGTTCAATTTAGATGGACAAACAGAACAGGGTTAGACCGTATGAGCTCGAGATGGCAAATTTAGATAAGCTTAAACTTGCAATTAAAGACTGGGAATATGAATTCAAGCGGAAGAACGGACGACAGGCAGGAAAAGAGGATATCAAAGAGCATGCAGAGATTGGTGAGTTGACCTGGTTGTGGAGTTGATTTAGCGTTGCTGATCGAGTAGCTGCCGAATACAAAGAATATCATTATTTGAAAAGAAGAGGGAGTGAAAAGAAGGAGCATAAGCATCAACCAGAAATAAGGACTCCGAAACGTGCAAAGCGGAAGATTGAAGTAGCTACACCAGACCGGAATGGGCAGTATGATTTGCCTTATACCGGTAATTCTGCGTCTTCACGAGATTCAGCACGGAGTCAGCGAAAACGAATAGTTATTGGACCAACACCTCAAACTGATGGAAAGGTGTTGGGATTGTTTGATATATCTCCAGATATTATGCTGCTTCCACCTTCACCGTCACCATCCCAGAGAAATGTACTAGTGACGCCTACTAAGCAGAACAGAGACGTTCAGACACCAAAGAAAAATTCTGAAGAACAGCAGATGACGCCGAAATCGGGTACGCTGTCGTATTTTAGACCGGTGCATTCGAATCGGATATTTATGACCCCGTCGCCTCTGAAACCACGGAAAGTCGTGAGAGGGTTGTCAAGTATTCTTGCAGAATTGAAGAGAATTCAAGACGATGAAATTAATGAAGAAGAGAATATAATGCGCGGGATGGAGATGGATATGGTACCATTTAAAGCAATACGAAACAATACAATGGTTTTACCTACAGAGTCTGTGACAAATGAGAAGGAAGTTATAAAAAATGATACCCAGGTTGACGGCACTCAGATTGATCAAGATGAAGATTTTGATGGTGTTGATATACTGGATGAGTATCATTTAGGAGAAGTACAGGAAGGAGACGCCAAAAAATTGATTGAAGAGTCCAAAAAACGGGAAGCGATTAAGTCCAGGGTTGACTATAAGAAAGCAAAGACACAGAAACGAAGTACAAGACGAGTCAAGAGTATGACGACATTTAAGGCTGTGTTTAATATAACTAACAGTTTTATTTTAGTGAGACCTAGTTCAATACGAAATAGTACAGGTGTGGATAGAGAAGAAAGTGAAATTCAATTCACGATCAAAGACGACGACGATGATCAATCTTCGGACGATGCTTCTGGATCAGATTCAGTTAGCGTCACAGATGTGGATGAAGAGTCCGAAGTCAAAAAGACGACAGGCGTGGACTGTCCTTCAATAGGCCCAACGTTAATCCGAGCGAAAGGATCTGCAAAAGTAAATAAGCTAGCTGGAGGTGTATCGAATAACTTTAAAAGGCTTAAAATACGAAGTCGGGGTGGCAATAGAAGATTTCGAGGAATGAGAAGAAAACATTGATATACTACGAAGATTTATTAAACAATATTGTATCTCCGTATTTTGTTTTGTTTTTTTTTAGAACGGACTCGTTCAATTGTTCTAATCGACTTTCAAGAGACACTTTAAAGTTCGAGTCAATCAGAGTTTAATTCTTCTGTATCGTCTATTAACTATGGACAATCTATATGAAATTTTGATATTTTGATTGCAACTATGATTGTTTATACTCTGAATATAGTCAGACAGATGATTATGAATAGAATAAACGTATTTAAGTATGACTGAACGTATAATAAAGAATAGGAGGTCATTTGCGGTAAATTCCGCTTTCTAGAACAGCTAGTTCCTGGATGTCAAGATTCTTCAGTTACTCCACACAAATTCAATCAGCTAGCTTTATATTTTAATTAATTGCTGAATATAAAATACATAAAAGAGAATTATATTAACACATAAACATCTTTCATATAATATAATATCTGACTGACTGACTGACTGACTGACGGTACTTGTCGGCTCCAATTTTATAGAATGTGAGAATGGCGTCCGGGCTCACGCGGGTCGGTGACCGCGCCTCGTTTTCACATACATTTAAGCAAATTACTCAAATCCTTTCCTGAGTTGTTGTTAGAATACACTATACTATACTATATATTTCAACTTATACAAAATATATATTCAATGTCATGAATAAGTCATTAACATAGTTAATATCTATAAAGTATGAAAACATTTAGGATCGCTATCAGACAGCAATTAGCTGCTCTGGTTTGCATATGCGTCTTACTATCTCTTGGTGTCCTTGCTATAGTCCTAGTAAGTTATATGTTTGATCCATATGATACAGTGTCTTATCAGTTTTTTTAAAGGCTGTCGTTACTCAAAACTATGTTCTCGGCCTTAGAGCAGAACGTCTAGAGTTGGTGGCAAAGTTAAAAGCTGCTCAAATCAGGGAGGCAATCACTTTCTACCGTTCACAAGCCCTTTCAATTTCTACTCGTGATACTATTCAAAGAGCTTTAGGACGATACAACGTGGGGAATCATACGGCTCAAAACTGGGAGTCTTCAACGTCGTCTTTTCAAGTGTCTTTAAATTCGCAAGATACTCTGATCAGCGCTACAATCTACAGTCTGGATTTTGTCAGTCTTCTAACTGCTACAAATAATTATACCGAAACATCAGTCGTTGCAGATCTACCTGCACAGCTTTACCCTCTTAGTCTAGGCTATCATCCTGATAAATCGTTGACTGATCTAAATGGTATCTTTATGGGACCGTACGGCGTTGAAAATGAAATTGTTCTTTCAATAACTATTCCAATCTACAACGCTACGTCTGGTCAACTAAATGAAATTGCTGGCTACCTGACCGTTGTTTCCGATGCAAGTCAACTAGCTAGTATGGTGGCAGATCGGAGCGTTTTGTCAGAACCTTCACAGTATTCGCTTATAGGAGCATATCCGGCAATCGACATAAATTCGACGCAATTTGTATATCTCGTACCACCAACATACGACACGTATTTATTTGGAAAGGTCTTTAATGTCGATACCTATGATGCAGCCGAACGCGTGCTTCTTCATCAAGAGTCCGGCTCTATGATTAAAACAGAAAGTGCGACAAATAAAGACGTTTCTACTGGATATTCCCCAATAGATATTGGCTTTTCCAACTGGGCTATCTTGGTCGAGGTTCGAACAAGCGACGTGTATCATCCCATCAACCACCTTCGCAATATCTCACTCGCAACGGTTTTCAGTTTGGCCGCATTCATGTGTATCATTACTCTACCCATTGCACACTTTGCGGTACGCCCAATAGTTAGACTACGAGCTGCCACCGAAAAAACGACTGCTCCTCCGTCTTATTCAGAAGGCGAATCTAGCTATAATGTATCGAATGGTGGCACTGGTAACAGTCAAGACAGTTTTGCACATCATCGTTACGAACAAAGCGATGAAACAGATGAGTTCAAGGCGCCCACGTTTCGTATTCCAGGAATGGTTTATCAGAAACCTCGTCCGTTGATTGTTGACGAGTTGTCGGAACTTACAACAACCTACAATAATATGACCAAGGAACTTCGCAAACAATACGAAAATCTTGAAGACAGAGTACGAGATCGGACTAAGGAGCTTGAGGCCGCTAAGGTGCTCGCTGAATGCGCTAACGAGGCCAAGTCAGTGTTTATCGCAAATATCACGCACGAATTGCGGACACCGCTGAATGGTATTTTGGGCATGACCGCAATATCAATGTCTGAGCAGGACCCGCGTCGAGTGCAGAAGAATTTAGGCATTATATACAAATCTGGTGAATTACTGTTGCATTTGCTTACAGATCTTCTTATTTTCTCGCGTAACCAACTTGGCAAGATGACCGTGGACGAAAATGAATTCAAAATGTCGGAAATAGCTAATCAGATTCGAGCAATTTTCTTGAAACAAGCCATGTCGGTTAAAGTGGGCTTGTCACTTGATCTCATGCCGCAAAAAATTGAGACTATGGTACTTTTAGGTGATTCAAATCGAATGTTGCAGATTATCATTAACTTGATTTCAAATGGTCTGAAGTTCACACCTGAAGGCGGATCTATACAAGTTAGAATTATTTGTCTTGGATCAGTTGATCTCGTGACTGATGGTCGCATCGAGAGCATAACAACATCGCGCAGAGATGTAAGAGACGTGTCTGAGCATAAATCGCAGAATGCTTATAACGAAAAATATGGATATGGAGGCAAAAAAGCAGAGAGCGTCGATCTGGTGGAGACAGAGAAAACTGGTTCGCGTGTGTCACTGAATACTAAAAGTGCTTCTCAATCCATTCGGTCGAAAGAGCAGCGATCATTGTCTGACACTTCGTTCGACAATGAGGAGCAAGGTTTTGGCGAACATGCTAAGTTTTCGGTTCCTGCGATAATTCGATCACAAACCCCACGCTTGACGACTGCTGATATTCAGCGACAGAATTCTGCAATATCAAAAACGGGTGGTATACCGTTGATATCGCCCAGTATCTCGTTCACGTCGCGCTGGAGACAGAAAACGTCTCATAATCGATATAGTACCCCAGAGTCTGGGTCAAGGTTGACCGCACAGTCTGCCCGGTCGGCGTCTCCACACTCACGACCAGCTCAGCCAAAACCTATGACGGACTGCTTTCAGGAAGGGCAGTATTTGCTGTTCGAATTCCAAGTTGAAGACAATGGACCTGGAATTCCCGAACACTTGCATCAGCGCATTTTTGAACCATTTGTGCAAGGTGACCAAGCCCTCTCAAGGAAATACGGCGGCGCCGGACTTGGGCTATCTATTTGCAAACAACTGGCTGAGATGATGAATGGTTCGATTGAAGTCGAATCTGTCGAAGGACTAGGGTCTACGTTTACTCTACGTGTGCGATTACGATATCTTAAAGACGTTGCACTCTCTGTAGTTGAGGATATACCCGAATTAGAGATAAGCGACGGTAGTGCGGTCGAGCCTGAGTGTCCCAGTCCACGCGGTGGTGCACTTTCTCAACTAGGAGCCTCCAGTTTCTTTTTGAATAAAAGCACGACTCAGCCGATGAATGTAATTACGACTTACGATGACACGGACACTATCAGCTCCATGCACTCATCAATTCGGTCTATTGCAGCCAGTTTGAAGGTTCTCATGTCCAGTGCAGACGGGAGCAATACATCAGGTAGTACAAACACTCCGCTTTCACGCGATGAGCTTCCACCACCCACGAGAAAGATTCAGATTTTGGTGGTTGAAGATAACAGAGTAAACCAGCAGGTTGTGCTTCGTATGCTGGCGCTGGAAAGTATTGCCAGTGTTGTTATTGCAAAAGATGGAAATGAAGCTGTTGAAAAAGTGAAATCGCACTGTGTGGATGGGAAGTACTTTGATATTATCTTCATGGACATTCAGGTACGTTACTATTTCTAATTGATAAAGGAAGATACTTACACAGTCTAGATGCCAAATCTCGATGGACTACAAGCTACTCGTATCATTCGCCAAGAGTACTATTACAAGCATCCTATTGTGGCCTTGACAGCATATGCTGACGATTCCAACGTTAAAGAATGCATGGACGCAGGAATGAATAATTTCTTGACCAAGCCTATTAAACGCAGTCAGCTATGCGAGATCTTGGACGAATACTGTGATTCGCGAGAGCGAAACAAGTCAGAAGACTAAGGAAAGCTTACCGGAGCGGACCTGTACGAAGTTAAAGAGTAAATGTCTGGAGTTTTGGATTGGTTTTAGTCGGCTTCATAAAGGCGCTATTATATGTGGAGCTATAGTTTTTAGCATTAGTATTTGAATTATATTAGGTTTCGTATATATTTGCATTTGGGCCAAAAAATGACGAACTAATTACGGGTTATATGCGCGTTCTACCCGCGTCTTACTTTGCTTCAAGGGAAAACTGTCGCGAACAATCAACAAAGTGACAAATGAATATTGACTTTGTGACTTTTTATATCAATACGATTTAAGTAGTCCTGTCTAGTCTAGGACGATGCTTGTCTTACAAAGAAGAGACCTGTATGATCATAACCCTAAATCTAGTCGTAACCCTACTTTAAAACCACTCAACAAATTTACCCGGCCAAGTTCTCTCACCACTTCACGACATCTCCCAAAACGACAAATACAAATCCAACACGAACAGCGAATGCAGACGCTATACAGGGACAAAGAGAACTGTTCAATATGTTTATCAGTAATTTGTGCCAAAGATCTCGCAATACTTCAGCCCTGCCACCATCATTTCGACCTATCGTGCATCTCACGGTGGCTCAGAGTCTCAATCGACACGTCGTGCCCGCTGTGCAAGACCGTCGTGAATAGTATCTCGTTTGACCATGGCGTGAGCGGTAGCTTGATTCTAGCGAACGTGTTTAAACCTCCGCCACGGATTTATCGACGAGAACGCTTGGGGGTTGCGAGAGAAGAAGATAACCATGTTGAGAGATCGTATAGACTTGCGTTGAAACGACGAAGATATGTGTACATCAACCACCTGACCGCGTGCTACGTCGGGAGTAACAAAAAGTCGGGATATACGAAATTACCGGTAGGCCGACACTTCAACGCCGAGATGCAGACGCGTGCAAGATCATTCATCAGGCGCGAACTCGGTGTGTTCCCGTTCCTGCTCACGTCAGATCCGTACAGAGACAACACGCAAACACTGAACACGTCATCGACATCGCGTGAGATTGAGTTTTTAACTGTGTACGTCATCTCACTGCTTCAACTGGTCGACGTACAGACAGCGGAAGGCGCAGACATGGCGTTAAACATCATTTCTGACTATCTCGGCCGGCCGCACGCGAGCATCTTTCTGCACGAACTATGTGCTTTTTTGCGTAGTCCTTGCAAATCGGTAGTCGAGTACGACAGGATCGTACAATACAGAAAATTAGGACGGTTACAGCCAGAAGAGTACGGACAGAGATTAATAGACCTCTCTGAACGGAAAATTGACGACAATGAACGACGATACGGACGTGATGCGTTTAGACATATTCCGAGAGCATATTCAATGAGACGGCGATAGCATTTTCTGGGATTTTGGGGTTTATGGCACATAATTATATTAATTTACACAATGCGAAACATTTACGCATGTCGACTCTGCACTTCCAGCTCCCGATTCTGTATCGTAATACTCTTCGTCTAGAACTTATTAGCATATTTTTACGACAGCTACAGCAACATACCATATGATTAACTTTATAAATACCCACTAACTGCTGCGCAAGTTCAAACATGTTATTTCTCAGCGAAATCACAATAAATTGCGCGTTCTTGGTCCGCTCCTTGATGTAGTTTGCAACAATTGATACGTTTCTGAAATCCAACGCCGCATCAATCTCATCCATCACGTACAACGGCGTAGGCTTGAAATGATGAAGCGCAAACACAAGCGCAAGCGAACTCAACGTCTTCTCACCGCCAGATAAATTGGAAATATTCTTCCAACTCTTTTTCGGCGGCATCACGCTGAACAAAATACCTTCGGAAAACGGATCCAAACTGTCGACAAGCTCAAGCTCCGCATTGCCACCCATCGTAATCATCTGGTACATCTCCTTAAGCTTGATTGAGATCTGAGTGAACCCGGCCATAAACTCGTCCAGCCGCCGCTTGCGGAGATCTTCGTATCGCTGCTTGACAAGGTTCCGACTCGACACTGATTGCTGCAAGTCGGCATGCCGAGTCTCGTACTCCTTCTGCCGACGCTTATAATCCTCCAAAACAGACATGTCAACCTGAACCTTATCATTTTTTTCTTCGATATACGCAATCTCGGCCTTAAGCTCGTCCTTGTCCATATCGTTCAACTCGTCCTCGCTAAACACAGAAAGTTCATAAGTCTCACCATCATCAACATCATGAAGCAACAACCCGACCAACTTCTCACTCCAGTGCCGTAACCGGGCCTTGTTCTCCTTGAGTTCCTTCTCGTTGCGTTCAATCTTGTTGCGAATTTCAAGCTCAATCTGCTTGAACGCGTTTATGCCCTTCATTCGTTGATCCAAGCTCTCCTTCATCTCCACCAATTCCTCCTGGCGCTCTTCAAGCATAAACGAAGCATGATTCGACTTCTTTTCAAACTCACTAGCGCTTTGCTGAACCGAAATCAAATCCTGTGCAACAACTTTCAGTTCGCCTTCAACCTCCAACAATTCCAATTCGGCCGCAGCAACAGCCTTGTTCTGCTTGGCTGAGTCCTTTTCCGTCTTGCGTTTAGACAGCTCGGCGTTGGAAATCTGTTCGTTACGAAGCTCAATCTGCTGCAGTATACCATCAACTTTGGACTTTTGGATCCGAAGCTTGACACCACCAATCTTCATAATCTCCTCCTCAAGCTCCTTAATCGCTTCATCAATCGGCGCCGCATTGTCGCGAAGCGCCTGGATCTCTGCATCAATAGACCCAAGCTTCTTCTGTAAAGCCTTTACCGCGCTATCGTTCGCGGAATTCGAGTTAAGCTCAGATCTCAAGTCATTCAACATCTTCTTGGCGTCAATCAAATGGCTGCTGATGGCTTGAATTTCCAGCTCGACTTTTGAAATCGCGAGCTCGACTTTCGGCTTCCGCTTAACCAGATCCTTCAACGCATTCTCCATCGTGGCGACCTTACTCTGCTCAGCCTGCAACGTTTTCTCACCCGCAGCATATTCGGACTCCATCTTGGCGACGGCTTTTTCAGACACGTCCTGGACAAGCTTGCTGCGCATCATACCGCTCGCAACTTTAGACCCACCGCCACTCATGGTGCCAGACGAGTCAATCAACTTGCCGTCAAGTGTCACTACGCGCCATCTCCGCTTCCCAAACGCAATCCGGTTCGCTTGAGCAAGATCTTTGGCGACCAAAGTGTCATGCAACACACTGTAAAACGCCTGCGCAAACACTGGATCCTTGGGCTTGACTAGATCAAACAGTCTTGGAACGTTTTCCGGTGTCTGGGGTGAAGCCAAGTCCCGTTGTGGCAGTTTATCCAACAAAATGAACATCGATCGTCCAAGATTATGCTTGCGCAGATACTCGATACAAGCCTGACCGGTCTCCACACTTTCCACAACAAGGTTGTTCAAAGACGGTGCAGCAGTCGAAATTGCAACATCATACCGTTCGTCGATGACACCTAAGTTTCCTAGCCGCCCGTGAAATCCGCTGATCCTGCCAGAATCGTTCAGACGCATCAGACTAGTTAGAACGTTACCCTGGCTCTGAGTCGCGTTGAATTGCTGACGCGCATCTTCTGCTTTTTGTCTGGCTATTGACACTTGATCTTTGAGCTCATTCAACGCAGAAACGGCGCCTGCAACTTCACCTTCCCCAAGTTCAATTTGCTCTACAATGTGCTTGTGCTCAACCCTTAATTCTTCAAGTTCCGCTTCCTGCAAATATTAGCATAACTCACTGACAAATATGGCAGCCTCACCTTTCCTCTTCCATTAGATCGTACAGCCTCAATCTTCTTCTCCTGCTCAAGAATAGCCTGCTCATCAGACAAACGTTTGTCGGACAAGATCCGCATTTCACTCTTTGTGACGTCAAGTTCCGACACCTTTGCATTAATTTTTTGATTCCACGGTTCAAGAAACTTCTTCTTCTTTTCAATCTCGTCTGAAATCCCACGCGTCTTGCCAGCCAAACTCTCCTTGACTTCCTCCAACGTTGCCTCTTCGGTCCTTAAATTCTTTTGCAGCTCTAAAATCTCTAATTTTAATCTGCCGACTTCTTCCTCGTAGTTGTCCATCCAGGCTGAAGAACTGCTGACGGACAGCTTTGAGCTTGCAATTAACTTTGTTAGCTTGTCCTGTCTGGCAGCAGCATGTTTCTTGCGTTCCTGGAGTTGCACTAGGTCACGTTCATGTTTGGCAAAAGCCTTTGCTGCAGCTTTTGATTCTGCATGAAGAGCTTCGAGTTCTTGCTTTGCTTGATTATATTCATTAGTATAACTTACAAGACCGTCTTCGTTCCCCTTGTTCTTTTCACATTCTTCTTCTAACTGCTCTGAGAGAGTTGTCTAAAACGTTAGCAGTGAAATCGACCATGTGAAATAACGTACAAGCATCTCTTGCGTGATACCAATATTTTGTTCGCAGTTGACCACATAAATCTGATACAACGCCGATTTCTTCATGGTCAGTTCGTTCTCGTCTTTCAAGTATTTTAAGGCCACAGCACGCCGTTCCTACATCAAGTTAGACGCACCTAAACTATAGCCGTCTATACCTACTTCAAGACCGGATTTCTCCTTTTGTACAATTTCCACACGACCAAGCTTCTCATGACAAACTTCGGTCAATGTCTCGAGCTCCTCTGCAGAATCCTCAATCAATTTCTTATACTTTGCTGTGCCAATGATATCCTCGAGATACTCCAATAATCCATCATCATTGTCGCCTTGTGCTTTTGGTTTCATTTGTGCAATACTTTCAACTTCTCCCTGCAAGATCAAGAACCGTTTATGATCAAGATCTATACCGCGGTCTTTCAAAAGCGACGTAACTTCATTGTAGTTACTATCTCTGTCGTTAATACTGTACTTTGAAGAATTGTTCTTGTATGCTCGTCGAGACACGACCAGTTTGCTATCTGGCACGACAGTCGCCGTTCCATCAGACTGCACGATTGTCAGTAAGAAACAGTTAAATCACAACAGACGCCATACATTATCAATGACATCTTGGAAATGAACCTCTACACTGCAAAACTGCAAATCAGGATGCTGAATCGAGTTGTGAATCAGCGCAGAAATCTTTGCCTGACGCATCTTGCTGGCACGAAACCCAAATACAAACAACAACGAGTCAATCACGTTTGACTTGCCAGATCCATTGGGACCGACGACAGCAGAGAACGAGCTGTGAAACGGACCGATCTCTTGTCTGCCGGCGTACGATTTGAAATTCGTCAGGATCAAGTTTGTGATGACCAATCGCTGCTTCGCTAGTTCAGGTTCTGGCATGACTTGGGTCTTCACGACCATCTCGACCACGGGCTTGATGTTCATTGGTTCTAAAGCAGCGACAGTAATGTTCTGACGAGACGGCGAGATGTCACCCAGCGGAGTCGGCTTTGACGTTATAGTTTCTTGTTCGGGTTTAGAAGTCGCAGATAGAATAGATACATTTTCAGACGTCAGCGTCATTCTTCGTAACCCAGTATTCATACTATGAGTCGGTGATGCGTAAACAGAGTGCACAGGACTAGACCCGGCTATACTAGGCACTAAAGGCGATGACAACTCAAATGATGGCTCGGCAGACTGATCAGCGCTGTCGTTCTCGCTGTCAGACAACACAGGCGTAGTGTGTGGCCGCCTGCGACTCGGTCGCGGTTTAACTGGTTCATCGACAGTTGAGTTCCGCGATCGTGATGTACGTGCCGAAACAAGCTCAGCTGTAGAAGAGCGTGCCCTCAGCTGCCTTGTAGTTCTTGCTGACATTGCGTACGACTGAGTGGATATATAATTGTCGATCAGGGTCGAGATGTTGAATTCCAGATGTCGCGGCGCGTAGACAAACAACTGTCGTTGCCATAGCAACGAATTATGGTTACCCTGCTGAGAACATTAAGCCGGGTAAATAGTTGAAGCGTATTTGACGCGTTGAGCCGCAGTCGCGTCAAGGGGCGCGTTCGTTGAGATCACTTCGTCCATCGCCATCAACACACAAGCACACAACACAGATAGCAATGCCCCACATGGATCGGGATGAAGAGAGGGCCGTGCTTGAGTCCTCTAGCTCACAACAATCGTCTTCTTCTGCTGTGCAAACCTTGGAACATGGGCAGACATCGTCGAGTCCAGTCCAGTCACCGCGGCTTAGTGATGATGATTTGAGTAAGGTTGGAGTTGAAGAGAACTTTTTTACAGATGAAGAAGATGATGAGATTATGAATGAAGTTGAATTGAAGTATGGGAATTGTATTATGAGTGGTGACGACGATGTTGACGAAGAGTAGAATGGAAACAACACCTCCACGCGTTAATGTGCCTTCTGCTCCTGTTAAAGGTAAACAAGTGAATTCTGAGTTGATGCTGCTATTTTATCAAAGACTGTTTCCTTTCAAGTGAGTTCTGTTTCACTACTTCTCTGTGTTTTTCACGACTAATTTCTTACGAAGGGAAGTATTTCACTGGTTAAACCATTTTCCTGCGCCGACTTCTGCTTTTACGAACCGTGAGATTGCATTCACATTACAGAACGATGTTTACATTCGGTACAACGCGTTTGCGAACCACGACGCCATGAAGCGCGAGGTTCTGCGTCTGAACCCGAGTAGATTTGAGATTGGACCGGTGTACTCTGCCAACCCGCGCGACCGCAAGATCGTGCGCAAAGGCGCGTTCAAGCCACTTGAGAAAGAACTGGTGTTTGATATCGATTTGACGGATTACGATGAGATCCGGACGTGCTGTTCTGGGACGAAGATCTGTAACCTGTGCTGGAACTTCATCACGGTTGCCATTAAAGTCATTGATGCGGCGATGAGAAAAGATTTGGGGTTTAAACACATCATGTGGGTGTACTCTGGACGAAGAGGAGCGCACGCGTGGGTGTGTGATAAAAAAGCGAGGATGCTGGATGACCAGAAACGACGAGCAATTGCTGGGTATCTTGAGATCATCAAGGGAGGAGCACAGACTACAAAGAAGGTCAATTTGAAACGACCGCTGCATCCTATGCTAAGGTACGTTGTCGACCATCATACCTGTTTTAACTAACATCATCAGACGGAGTCTGGATCTTTTAAAGACAAGTTTTTCCACTCAGATTCTATCTGAGCAAGATCCATGGAGCACACCGGAAGGTGCCGAGAAGTTACTACGACTACTTCCCGATAAAGGTATGCTTCACTTAAACGTGCTTATAACCTACTAATCTTCAGTGCTAAACCAAGAACTGGCAAAGAAATGGGAATCAAGCAGTCAGTCGAGTGCGAGTCGGTGGGCTGACATTGACTTGCTTGCTCAAAAAGGCGTTTCGAAGGTATGTACTCTACAAAGACATATCAACTGTGCTAACCCGTAGTCACTCGACACCAAGAAATTAATGGAAGCAAAGCAAGACATCGTGCTCGAATACCTTTACCCAAGACTCGACGCCGAGGTTTCAAAACATTTAAACCATTTACTCAAGTCTCCATTCTGCATTCACCCCGGGACCGGAATGGTTTGCGTGCCGATCGACAGTACGCTGCTGGAATCGTTTGACCCGATGACGGTGCCGACTGTAGCGCAGCTGATTCAGGAAATCGATGATTGGGACGCAAAACATGACACGGCGGAGAAATTAGCAGGTCAGTCAGTTAGAATGCGTGGTCTGTTTAGTGCTGACGAACAGATTTTGAAAAAACGTCGCTTAAACCGTACATTGAGCATTTCCATAGGTTTGTGTCTGAACTGATGAAAGAGGAGATGAAGGAAAAACGGAAACTGGAGCAGGAAGAAGGCGAGTCACTTGAGTTTTGAAAACATAGTAAATAGACGTGACATTATTGTACATTTATCTCTTCCTCCGCAGACACAAACTCCTCCTGCTCGCTCTCGACCGACTTACTTCTGTTTTCACGCTTACGTTTCTGGCGATTAGTTTCAAACCCTTCCTGTTTTCGGGGCGGAATGATCTCTTCAAAAGCGCGTTTCCAGTCTCGTAGCTCGACCCATTTCACCATAATCTCAACCACATGATTCGTGGTCAGAACTTTGCGGCCGGAAATGGTGAGAAATTCTGAGATTGGCAGTTTTGCGGTTTTAATTTTCTGGCTCGTGGCCTTGTTTTGACATAGATTCTGCACGTTAGATCATATCGTAGCAACACCTCGATACGTACTTTATATCTGCCTTTGTCAACGATCCCACCAACGATGTACGTCATGTTATCTTCCAACTCTGTCAACGTATTCTCTGAATCTGACGATAAGTACACAATCTTATTTCGCTCCTCGTCGGATTCAGGCACGGCATATGGCAACTCGCTAAACTCAATTCCTCGCCAGACTTTATACTGTGCCTTCATTGTCGTATCAAACCGTTCCTTCAATTTCTTGTCAAACGAACACACTCTAATGTTCATCGGTGTGTCTGATCTTCTGTTCTCGGAATAACACCGCGTCAGCTGGAGTGACAAAGACTGCCTTTCCTTCTCAGTCATCATATCATCAAAACCGCAGTCAATCAAGATTGTGATTGGTACTCGAGTACCCAAATCATTCCTGCCTTTCTTAACTTCCTTCTCATCAGCATTCTGCTCCTTCAACGCCCGCTTCTCAGCTTTCTTCTCCTTCTTCTTGTCTCGCTTGTACTTATTCAACTTGTCCCGGTTTTCCAGCCATTTCACCTTCTTTTGCTCTTTCTTCCACGCGTTCCGTGACATGCCCGCAGGGGGTTCAATCCGCACCCGCTTAAACCCTTCATCCGCCTTGACCGTTTCGACTGGCTCAACTGCCTCTTTCTCCGACATTGCTCACTAAATCGAATCAAGACAAAAAAACCAACTTTGTCATGCATTAAGGTTTACATAAGCCGCACAATCACGTGGTACAATGAGTGACACTATAAGCAATTGTGCGCATGAAGTATTCTACAGATCACGTGCATTGCACCAATGACTGGACGTCAACTCGGTCTGAGATTTGCTTCCTCGACATCGTCAACTCTTAACAGAAAATGGTCTTCACGCAAGAACTTCCTCCAAAAGGTGGTTATGATGCCATTCAATGGAAGGTGCGTTATTTTTCACACTCATTTAGCTAATCACTAACAAACCAGCGAAACTTGCCGTCAAGTAGGTTCAGACCGTCAATATATCTTGGCATCATGGGCGCGGTTAGCATGTTTGGGTTCTACAAGCTTTCGGTCGCGATGAAGGCTAGACGGGAAGAGAAACGAGAGAAGATGTGGGCGAGGATACATTTGGCACCGATGTTGCAGGCCGAGACTGACCGTGACACTGTGCGCAGATATTACGCTACTCAGGCCCGTGAGAAGGAAATCATGAAGGATCATCCAGAGTGGGCAGATGGCAAGCCGGTGTATCATGATGGAAGGTTGCATCTTCCTACGTACGTCTTACTTGAAAACACGGTCAACATTGACTAAACAACATCACAAAACGTCGTATAGATTCAATACAACTTGGGCCCGGTTATGGCTGTCTGTTATAATATATAATTGTTCTAAGTCACTCAATCCATAAACACCACCAATATACCCGTACCGCAAAACTACAAATTTACGAACAGCAAATACACATCGAATCAGACGAGTTTTGCTGCATCCGCTGCTGTCCTCGTATCCCAACAATTCTTATCGTCTGCTTCCCGGCATCATGCCACCACCTTAGAACCTGATTTGCTCGGTCATGGTCCCACCGGCCAGACGAAATCTGCACTTCAACATCACCGTCTGGGAAGTGGAAGTCAGGCATGTAAATCTCGGTAGGGACGTTAGTTGCGTGTCCGTCGATAGCGTAAATCTCCATGCCAAACACAGCCTTGGTGATGTCAAACGAATACGACTGCGGCACACCGGCAGTTTTGACCGGCGTAGGTCGCGCAAAAGCTTCGACCGCCCGCGCCCCAATCGTGTCGGTCGATTGGGCAAACTGCTGTTGTCCGACTGACGACTTGCCTGAAATCAAACTCAGCTGAGAAGACGAGGTTGAGTACGCCAAATCGGCCCGGTGCTTGACATCGGACTTGCTGTAGAAACTCAAATCCTCACCGTTCCAGTTGTCCCCCCACTTGTGCGAGTTGCCGACCGAGTACACCCAAAAGCAGTGATGCATCATAGACCCTTCGAGCGCGTTGATGTTTGCATCCAGTGCCCGGATCTGGGTCGAGTAATCCCCGTCCGCGAACGCTTTCTTGTCGTTCATGTCAAAGGGGATTCCAATCTCGCTCATCAAACAAGGCACGCCAACACCAAAACTGCTCACACCTTCCTGTTTCAAAGTCCGAAGTTGATCGCGCAGACAGTTACGGATCGCGCGCTCGCCAAATCGAAGCGCAAACACAGGACTCCAGTACTTGCCGCGCAACACGCCGACAACGTCCACGTTCCAGATCGAACTCCAGTGCTTCCGGATCAATGTCAAACCGTCGTAATAATGAGGCGTAAAAACCATCCGTGGCCGGACAGAGTTTAGGAAATCAGGCGGAACAGCCATGACCGGAGTCTGGCAAAACAACATCGTGTCGGGTCTGATACCTCGAATCATGTCCGCAAACGTGTTGAAGTGGTCAATAAAATACTTGTCCGCCCAGCCTTCACCTGTCAGATCTGTTCCGTCAGGCGCAGTTTTAAAATAGTCCGGACGCAACAGCTCGCCAGACTCTGAGTCCCAAACGCCATGCAGCGCCCACACGCAATCACCAAGCTCCCATTTAGTATCTCGAGTCCATCCGTACCGGGTATCATCATAATCATCTCCCAGCCAGATTGAAAACTCCTTCCCGTTCACCAACTTGGTGCCAGTTTTGTACGCTCCCAATGCGCCAAAATCAAACACAGAGACCTCAACCGCCCGGCCAGACCCCAAAAGCATCGCCTCGAACGGTGTCGGCGAAGTATAAGACTGCAGTTTTTGATATTCGGGATAAACGGCCAAGTTCGCGTTTCCCAAAAATCCACGAAATGGTTCATTGATAGATTCCCAGCCCAAAATGAAATCGTCGTCGAGTTCGGGATGCGTGTAAACCGCTTGAGCCAGTCTTTTAATTGAACCTAAAAAGTGACTTTGCAAATAATCTTGGATGTTGACGCCGTCAATCACGCATTTCGGAGCAAAATCCCGACCGGCCCAGAACATGGTGAACAGCGTCAGACATGCGAGCCGGTCGTAGTTGGTTGCCCAAGTCATACGCGGGAATGTCGATGGGTCAGGCCATGTGTTTTGGACGACCGCGCCTTCAGTCTCGACAAACATTTTCGGGTCAAGTCCAACTGCGTGAAGTGTCCACATTGGAGCACCAGACCCGCCACTAAACCTGCTCCACTATGTTCATATATCAGCTATTGTCCCATGTATAAGCCATGTTGACATACCGCATCCTGATGAGGGTCCATAAACACGTAAAACCCGTACGTCTTAATCTTCTTCAACAAACCAACCGTACTCTCAATGAACTCATCGTCATATTTGCCCCTACACCATCAGCCTTATTCACTCCCACGACCCCCCACTTACGGTCCGGCATGCTCAATCGCCTCCCACGTATACACGTATCTGATTGTGTTGAATCCCCAGCTCTTGATCCTAGCCAAATGTACGTCCGCATCGTCAAGCGTAAACGGCCGGCCGACAAAAGACACATTGTCGCCATCAAAGAAATTGTCAAGCACATGCGACGGGGTCGAAGGCGACGACGGTAGCTTCGAATCTGCGGCAAGATTAATACCGCGTAATGTCAGCACTCGGTCATCTCTGTCCCTAAAATTGCCTGAGTCATCGATCGAAACTGTAAATGGCATCTTTTTCGGTGGTTGCTGATTGTGCCTGGAGTGATTGCCGCGAGCCGGTCGAGATCTCGCAATATAGACACAAGACCCGCGCTTACACATGCGGCTCTAAAGCTTGTGCAGATTGCAGCAGATACGGCATATAAGCATAATATGCAGCACATTAAAGCAATACGTGCGGCTTTGTTGTTCCCCGGCATTTCGATGCGGCCGACGGAGATGCTCACACAATAGGCAAGATGGGGTTAAGCACGATGGCGTTCTGGGTTGGGTTTGCTATTGTTATGTTTATAGTTTGGTCTGTTTCTAGTAAAGGCCTAGAGAAGCCTGTGAGTGAGGGAAATGGGCATAATAGGCAGAAGAAGGTCAGGACGAAGAAGAAGCCTAAAGAAGTGAAGGTCAAGATTGAGAAACAGCCGGTGAAGACGATGGAGATGACTGAGACGGAATTAGGAATTGAAGACAGTGAGGCGATTGCATTGGCTCATAAGGAGATTAAGAGGAAGAACCAGAAACCAGCCAAGAATGATTTGTTGTCAAGTACAGTCCCTGAAAATATCGCGACGAGAAACCCGACGTCGACAAGTAACATGATTCCTACGCGGCCAGTATCAAACACCGGTCCACGGGTTCTCAAACTAGTCGGCGAATCCAAACCTCAAGTCTCCAAACCCAAGCGCGAGGTCGTGCCTGAGATGACCAAGAAACAGCGGGAGAACAAGAAAAAAGCAGACAAATTACGTGAAGCGAAAGCGAATCAGGCACAGATGCAAGAGCAGCGGTTGCTTGAGTTTAAGAAACAACGAGCTCGTGAACTGATGATTGAGCAAGATATGAAGCGCGTGGCGGCGGCAAAATTAGAGCATCGTAAACCGGACTCGGTCATAAGTGCAGACGATTACGGGCCATGGGATAAATCTATTGAGAGCGAGAATTGGGAGCCTGTGGAGAGTAGAAAGGCTGTAAAAGAGCGTAAAAAGAGCGTACAGTTGGAAGACGATATACCAGACAGCAGGTACTCTGTGCTTCGTCCGTGAACCAGGATGACATACTTATTGCGTTTACAATGTTACGAGAATACCTTGCTTGCAAATATACTATTTAACCCCAAAATACCAAAATAAAATCAACGATTACTATCCAATATCGACCCACTACTATCATAGCTCAACCTCGACTCGTCAGGCGCCGCAGTCCTGTTCTTGAGCACCGCCTGGCGCACGTCAGCACTGTTATAGTACTCACTCGACTGTCGGACCGCAGTGCTCGGCGACTGCTTGTCGACACCAGACTTTGACTCATCGACGTCGGTTAGGTTCTTGATGTCGTTGTACCAGGTCATCATTTGCTCGTACGACTCGGCCCGGAACATCCAACTGTGTCCGCGATGAAACTGACCGGTCTGTTTGCCTTTCATCAAAAACTTGAACGAGTGTGACGTCTGGTCAGAGTGGTCGGACAGATGACAGTCTTGCAAAAACAGCGACATGACCGGCGTTAAGTCGTTCTTGCGGTCTGACGTCTTGAACTCGTGCAAGTATAGTGGCGTCAACACGTACCATGCACTGGTGTACGATTTCAAGTACTTTGTCCGTCTTTCCAGCGGCCCTGACCGGATAGGTTTCGTCGCCGGGTTGTCTCGACCGGGATACACTACACTCTCAACTTTTCTGATTGGAATACTCGGGTCGACGAAGTTTACGTCCCTGACCACGAACGAATTCCATTCTTTCGACGGCGGCAACTCGACCATGTTGATTGTCAGCCTGTGCGCAAAGTCCAGGGTTTCCTGACCTTCCCGGTTCATCAACGAGCAGAACCGGTCAAACGCCTGCTGGATTTCCTTGACCACAATCTCTTCCAATGCTTTTCCCGATGATTCTATGTTCAAATACGCCTGATGCAAGTAATTTTCTTCCTCAATCTGTTTCCGCAGTTGCTTCTCAACACTTAGCTTGACAATATACGGATCGTATTTGCCAGACACCAGATGCGGATTCACAGACAGTGCGTTCAGCGCCTCAGTCAACACGCCGGCTTGTTTCTTTGTCAGCTCAAGTTCTTTCGCAACCGAATTCTTAAAGTCCCCAGACAGGCCTTTGATTTCTTTGATTTTGAACGACAAGTCCCGGCGCAGATCCTTCAACCGTGGCACGATCTGCTCTGTGATTTGCCGCGCAGCATCGGCAGAGTGATACGCAGACTGTTTATGATAATCCCGTAAGATCACCGCGGTTTCTTGAATCCCGCCCTGTCGTAGAAACGTGTCGGCCGTGTCTTTGAACGGCACCGCGACCAGACCCGACAACCGCCCATACGATCTCGACCGTGCATCCTGCGCAACCGCAGCTTCTTCAAAATACCCGACCGTTTCCTTGAGTACTTTTCGCCAGCTTGAAAACCGGGCCGACAAAACCTCCGTCGGGTTCCCGCTCACCGGCACCGGTGTCACGAACGCAGAGTTCGGATCGTCGCCTGTCGGAGCCCGTTTCTCGACTATCGTAGACTGTCGCGCTGGAGTGTTCCTCACTAACGCCGTCGGTTTGGCTGAACCAGGCACCGTGCTGACTGGTGGTTGCAGTGATTGTTGCTGCTGCTTCTGTACGGGTTGTACGGTATCAACACCGATCTGGCTTTGATCATAATCCACACTCGAACTGGCGTATCCATTTTGAAATACGTCTGGGATAACAGACGGCCGATCACTCGTCAGTTCGCTCGTGTCATCATCGTCGTCGTCATCGTCATTGACATCTTCTCTACGTTTGGCCGTCACATCAGGAAATCCGCCCGGCATATTCGAGTCCGTGTACTGCGCACTCGACCCAGACAACATAGACTCTGTCTGCTGTGATGACGGGACGTAGTACGGCGAACTCGTGCCGTTGGCCTTCTTCAGTACCGGACTCGCTCGCATCGAACTGCGCTGTATCGAACTGTGCCGAGGCAACTGCTGCGACGACGCGATACTCGCCGGACTATCTGATCTGCTTAATGGCGATGGAACGTGTCTAATGGCTGTGTCCGCACGTTGCATTTTGTCCCTTGTGTGATCTCAAATGGACGTACTCACGATTGTTTGTGACGGCACCGAGAACATTGACATTACGACAATCTCGTCATTAAGGTTAGACCCAGTTTAGTCTACACAGACATTATAACGTGTACATATTAAAATGGGCAACAATTTCTATTATATAAAACGGACTAAATTGTACGTCAAAAGCAAAAACATCACAGCTTATTTTCAAGTGAACGAGACGCTTTAAGAGCAATCATCTTGCTGCAAACCTCGTCCAGCGGAATCATCTCGCCTTTGCTCTGACTGGCCTGATCGTCACGATTACGCAAGTTGACCGCGCTCGCGTTCAGTTCTTGCTCACCCACAATAAGAATGAAGTTGTACTGCTGCAGCTGTCCGGTTCGGACTTTCTTCATCAACGTGTTGCCGCCAACATCAGCATCCGCATACATCCCGGCATCCCACAGCTTCTGCCGGACAACTTCAGCGTACTCGTTATACTTCACCCCGACCGGGATCACAAGTACTTGCCGAGGCGACAGCCAGAACGGCCATTTGCCCGCGAAGTGCTCAGTCAAAATCGCAGTCATCCGCTCAACACTGCCGAGAATCGCGCGGTGGATCATGACCGGACGCGCGTAATGCGACTTGTCGCCGGCATCGGTTTCGTCGGTAGTCGCGACATGGTACTCAAGCTCGAACCGCTCAGGAAGCTGGTAATCTAGCTGGATCGTGGCACATTGGAACTGGCGTCTCAGTGCATCCGAGATGGTAATGTCAATCTAAAAAAGTCAGGTTGGTCTGTAAAATTACAAACGACATACCTTTGGCCCGTAGAACGCACCGTCACCAGGGTTAACTTCCCACGGCGCGCCGAACTTGTTGAGCGCGTTTGTCAGTTTCGACTCTGCATCGTTCCAGGTGTCAATATGTCCGAGATACTTCTCTGGTCTTGTCGAAAGCTCGAGTTTGAACGTGAAGCCAAAGATGCCGTAGATGTTTTGCAAGAAATCAAACACGCCGCTAATTTCGTCCTCAATCTGATCAGCAGTACAAAAAATGTGCGTGTCGTCCTGCTGGAATCGTCGTACGCGTGTCAGACCTGTCAACGCGCCGGAAGCCTCGTTTCGGTGCAACACGCCGAAATCAGCCACTCGCCACGGAAGTTCACGGTACGAGCGCTCGCGGGACTTGAAGATCAGACAGTGTGACGGGCAGTTCATTGGCTTGAGCGCAAAACTCTCCTTCTCAACCGGGATCACAAACATGTCGTCCTTGTAATGCTGCCAGTGGCCAGACTGTTCCCACAGTTTTGAGTTAAACATGTTGGGCGTGATGACTTCGTCGTACCCGCGATTGCGGTACTCTGACCGCATGAGCTCCAGCAGACTGTTGTAGATGCGTGTGCCGTGCGGGAGCCAGAAACAGCTACCAGGTGAGAGTTCGTGGAAGAAAAACAATTCTTGTTCGCGGCCAATCTTGCGGTGATCGCGCTTGGACGCTTCTTCGAGGAACTTGAGGTACTCAGTCATCAGTTTCGAGTCTGGGAAACTGACACCGTAGACGCGCTGGAGCGAGTCGTTCGCTGCGTCTCCCAAGAAATACGACGACGAGTTCTTGAGAACTTTGAATGCCTTGACCCGGCCGGTGTTGGGGACATGCGGTCCGACGCACAAATCAATCAGCGGACCACATCTGTAGACCGTAGTCGAAGTTCCGTCTGGAATTTTCGAGTTGATGATTGCCTGCTTATACTTGTTTGACCTAAACATCTCGAGCAAATCTGTCTTTGACACCACCAGCCGTTCAAATTTTTGTCGTTCTTTGATTGCAGACTTTGCGATTGTTTCGAGTGCACTAAAGTCAGCTTGAGTGACGGCGCGGTCATTGTCAATGCCCATTTCGTAGAAGAACCCGTCGTCTGTCGGGGGTCCGATACAGAGATGGCAGCCGTAATGGCGTTCGGATGCTTCACCAAGAATATGCGCTGATGAATGCCAAAACACGCGTTTTCCTAGTCATCAGTACGTAGTACGCACATCATACGCAGTGAGAACTACCTTCAGGTGTATCAAAGTCGAAGAATTCTACAGTCGAGTCTTGTTCGAACGGTCGCTCGAGATCCCAGAGAACGTTGTTGACTTTGGAGATGATTGTACGGTCAGCGAGGGACTTGCTGATCTCACGGGCAATCGTCATCGGACTAGTCTCATACGACGTTCCTACTTTCGTAGACCCGTCTTTAAGTGTGATTGTGATTGGAACACGAGGTTGTTCTGTATGTTAGCATGAATTGTACGATGATGTAGCACTTACGAGCTATTTCTTGGTCATATTTTGACTTCAGTTGTTCAAACATTGCAATTCGATGAGGAATGTACTCAGGAACAGGAGATATCTGTCATTAGTTTTGATTGCATGGGGTGAAATAGTACACGAACCTCAAGAGGTGAAGCATCTTCATTGGGAGCGTTCTTGACCTTCTTTACTTTAGGTGCCTTTGAAGGCTTCGGCGCGACTGAGTCAATTGCAACTTCAGTCAATTTATCAACAATTTCTTTGACTTGTGCCATGTTGAACTGGGTGTGAAGTGTCGATGTTGAGTATGAGGTTGGATGAGTAAAATTATTGCCCTAATCCTGCGTACTATATACCCTTACATCACACATTGTACACACTATACCCTTACATTACGACATTGCAACATTCCGGCTTCTTACACACAGAATACACGTAGAAATATAGTAACATTTATAAAAGTACATTATATCTTTGGAATATGAAGTGACTTACTAATCATTGCACATCCACTCAGGAAAAACAAGAGTATAATTGGGTGGAACTCGTAGAATGTGCCCTGCCCAACAACACCGTATGGGAGATCGTTCATGATCCAGTCTTTATGGACCCAATATGCCATTGTAAATACAAGGCTAAGTGTCGTAGGAATAGGAGTCCCTTCAAAGTACTTTGACTTGCCTGAACTGTCTTTTGGCAGGTTCGCGACTGTGACATTGAATCGTGCGAGCCTACTCAGTCCACATAACACAAAGTATATGAGAATAGCGTTATCAACTGGAGTACGAAACCCAACACAGAAAGCACAAGCAGCAGGCGCAACACCGAAAGACACTAAATCAGCTAAAGAATCCAGTTCTTGACCCATTAACGATGATTTCTTTCTCAATCTTGCAACCTTTCCGTCCATGAAGTCGAAGAATAGACCAAACGGTGTGAATCCAATTGCAAGATATAACTTGGACTTGTCATTCTCATCGAGACAGTATCTTAATGAAGAGAAGATGCTCATTACACCACATAATCCTATTCTATTAGCAAGTTCATACGATACACATGATATTCATTTTATTACCATTGAGAAGAGTAATGAAGTCTGCCATATGTAATGTCCTATACTCCATTAGCCCCATTCTTACTCTCTTTTCTCTCTCTCTCTCTCTCATATCAATTGAATACCTTATTAAACTGAAATGACGATGATCCGAAGTAAATGCAATCATTTTCTCTTCTTCAGAAGATATTTTAGTATCTTTCAATCAGTTTTATTCACCTCATTCAACTTAAACACTCACTTCCATTGCCTTTTCTTGACCGAACTGAATTGACCATTTTGAATTGATTTTGAGGACGTAAACAAATTGAAAATCATCTTGTGTTGTCTTTGTAAGGAACAAGGGTATTGTACGTTTGTAAGCACAAGGGGTTTAGTACGTATTGCAATTATTACGGGTATTGTACTGCGTAAACGATCAAACACAAAGGGGCCAACGCGTGCAAAACAGTGAAATATCCCTTGTTCTTTTAGACCTCTTTCCTCTTATTACACCTTCAAAACTCGTCTGTTTTATCTAAAATTACATTCGTTAGAATCCTCTTGTTTTAAGCTATTGTTTAATACTAAAATGACAATCTTTCGTGTCATATTACTCGGCTCACTTCTCTCAGTCGCGTCAGCAGCGTCCGGTATCGGATGTTTTGCATCTTCAGGCGACCTTGAGTTCAACGACAGTTATACGTGGCAAAGCAGTTCCTATTGCACAAGTCAGTGCACCGATGCTGGTGCGTCTGTACTTGGTTTGACCCTCGGAGGCGACTGTTGGTGTGGAAACGCGATTCCGGACCATGAAGTTGACTCGAGTTATTGCAACACGCCTTGTTTTGGCTGGAATGCAGAGCCCTGTAAGTACACTCGATCCACGAGAGAGAATACGCGACTAATGAATAGGCGGCGGAACAGGGTATTTCACGGTATTTCTCACTGGAGTAGGCACTGTCGAGAACCCTGAAGCATTGACTGGAGGAGACTCGTCATCAGCATCGTCATCAGCATCGTCAGTATCGTCAGCAGCATCGTCTGTACAAGCATCGACAAGAAGAACTCACACAAGTTTCTCTGCTGCCGCGTCTACTTCTGACTCTGTCTCGTCTACTACGTCGTCTAGTGAACTCACGACATCGACCACAACGACGTCGTCGTCTACGACATCCACGTCCACGTCACAGGCAGACTCAACAGTGTACGCGACAACTGAAGCAACAATCACTTTAAGTGCATCGTCAACTGCCGTCGCATCACCAGTACAAACTTCACCCGTACAAACGGTCTCGGCGTCCGATTCAAATACGTCTACCAAATCCGGCATCGGCGGTGGCGCCATTGCCGGAATCGTGATTGGCGTGATTGTAGGTCTCGCCGCGATTGGCGCGCTCGCGTTCTTCATCATTCGCCATCGTCGTGCACGAGACAATGACGAAGGCTGGGTGGACTATCGTGGCAAACGTACCGCGCCGTCGTACAACGCGCCGCCACTTCCACAAGAAAAGCTGTCGTCAAACTCAGTGAACTCAGGCCGGGTCGCGATTGTCGACCAGAGACTGAACCCGGTCATGATGGACAGGCGTATGAGTGATGGGTCTGTGTCTGATGAACAGGATTACAGTCGCAAGATCTTACGGGTTGTCAACATGGATTAAATTATATCGTTGAGATGATTAGAACGATGAGGGAATGCACTTTGGAGTTTGTATTTACATGTGAATAGATTAGTTATGCAAAATGCTGGCGCTGTCGTTTGATTGTAAGCTCCACCACTACACTGGTCGAGTCCTGCAGTTCAGGCACGACATGGCCTTTAAATACCGACTTCCGCTTCACGCGTCGACCTATTCTTTGTAACGCTTTCCAGTCAACGAGTCTAGACAAGCTCTCGTCCAAGTTTTCAGAGCAAATGTACACCTTTAATGTCGGTCTGACTGGAGACACCAGGTCCGGGAACCAAGTCCAGTTTGCTCCAGTCGATGATTCAAGTTCGAATGTGAGTGACGACAGACGCAGTAATCGAGGCGCATACGCGTGGAATAACATATCAAAGTCCCAATTCGCCAGACAGACTCGTTCGAGAGACGATGCGTTTTGTTCAAGTAGCATTCGTATAGCATATAATGTCTCCCATGCTGCAGACTTGTTTGTCACTTGCTGGCCCTGTAGTGCTCGAACAGACAACCGTTTCAGGGTCTTGAAGGTATACACGTCGCCGAACTGGATCCGCGACAGTCTGTCGAGTGACAAAGACGTGATATTTGGAGACACAGAGTAGATGAAGGCTGATAGCTGGGCCGAGTCGCCTTGGAATGCAAGCGTATGGAGACAAGTCAGGTGTTTGACCAGGTTGCGTACGCCTTTGTACGTACTGTCACTCACGCTTGCGTATTCTGGTGATTCGAGGTCTCGTCCAACAACCGTCAGCACCTTGACTGCTCTTGACAGTGTAGTCCTGCATCGTCAGTCTCTTTATTCAACGTAATGATAACGACAATTGTTACACACTCTTTAAACGTGCGCTTCAACAACGCACCACTGCCCTTCGTACAGTCAACAGACAACCGTTCAAACAAATCTACCAGTCCATCACTGTCGTCAACAGGTTCAGGCAGCACAAGCTTCAACTCGCGATACATCTGCGCAGTAAACAGAGCATTAAAGTGTCTGTTCACAAGCACAAGTCCATACAAATCGCTTCCTTTGAATTCACTCGCTATTTGTAAAAGAATTTCGGTGGCAAATTCGTCCAACTTCATTTCATTGTGTCGGTTTCGTCTTTTTGTCTTTTTGTCTTCTTGTGATGTCGTTATGTCGTTGTGTCGTTGCGTTGTGGTGATGTCGTCGTGGGACGAGTAGCAAGTTGTGCCCCTGAATTACTTTTCAAAAGTTATGAAGATATTTCGTATACTACGCCTGGTCACTAAAATGGACAAATTCGTACATTTAAAAGAAGGAAAAGCGACAGTTCTGTTTGAGAATGAAAATCAAGTGTTTTATAATCCTGTCCAGCAGTTCAACCGCGACTTGAGCTGTTGTGCAATCAGGGCCTGGTCAGAAGAATACGCAGCGTCAAGAAAAGTGAGGAAACGTACGAGCAACGGCGACGTACGGCCGTTCATCACGATCCTCGAAGCGCTGTCTGCCACCGGTTTACGTGCACTCAGGTACGCACTTGAGATCCCGTACGTCAAGAGCGTGCTCGCAAATGACTTCTCACCCTCAGCGGTCGCGGCAATTGAACGCAACATCAAACATAACTCGGCGTCAAGACTCGTCACCGCGTCTCAAGGCGACGCAAACTCAGTCATGTACGCGCACAAACAGGCCCCATTCAATGTCATCGACCTTGACCCGTACGGCACAGCAGCGCCATTCATTGACGCGGCGGTCCAAGCCGTATCTGATGGTGGACTGCTGCTGATTACATGTACTGACTTGTCGATCCTCGCGGGAACAGGATACCCCGAGAAGTGCTTTGCAAACTACGGCGGGTTCACGACACGGACCGAGTTTAGTCACGAGTCCGCACTCAGACTCGTCATTTCAACCATCGCGACTTCCGCAGCACGATATGGCAAGGCTGTTGAGCCCTTACTCTCTCTCTCAATAGACTTCTACGTCCGTGTATTTGTCAGGATCAAGAACTCGCCTCTACAAGTCAAGTCGCTGGCCTCAAACACAATGATGACATATACCTGCTCCGGCTGCGGGTCAACGACGTGCCAGCCAATTGGCAAAACATCGCAAACAGACGCCGGTGCTGTTAAACACGGCTTTGCACAGGCCCCAACAGTCCCTCCACATTGCACTCACTGCGGGTCAGTCCACCATCTCGGTGGGCCAATGTGGGCAGGACCTCTGCACGACAAATCCTTCATCAGCAAAATCTTAACCCTGATCGAATCGCCCGACTCGCTAGACACGGACGTCTATAAAACTATTCCACGCATAAAAGCCATGCTGACGCTTGCAAACGAGGAAATTGACATTCCGTTCTACTTCACATCGTCCCACATCTCGTCAATTATGCGCTGCTCATGCCCGCCGTTAACAACACTTACGTCCGCGCTGTTGAACGCAGGCTACGCGGTGTCACCGACCCATGCGGCACCGGGCGCAATCAAGACAACGGCGCCGTGGGAAGTTGTATGGGATGTTTTACGCGAGTGGATCAAGACAAACCCGGTCAAGCTCGAAAATATCAAACAGGGTTCACCGGCTCACACGCTGCTGCTCAAGACTGAACCGAGTTTTAAAGTCGACTTTTCGCCTCATCCGGATGCAAATCCACCGTCAAGAAAGATAAAACTGAGTAGATACCCTCAGAACCCGCCGAACTGGGGGCCGAAAGCACGCGCAAAAGGCGATACAAAGGCAAAGAGCGATAAATCCAGCTAACAAATAATGTACATATCTAATCTATCCTCAAAAAACTAGACACTCCGTTCACGTATCCTACCAACTCTTCTACTCGCTCCTTCTCTTTCTTCTCGACCTTGTCCCACTCTTCCAACGCTTCACGGACTGTGTCTATGTTTGCAACAATCACGTCCCCATGAATCTTAAGAAACATCGACATCCACGCCTGAACAAGGTCGTAGTCTTGTCGTGTCCGCAGTCGGTCCGTCAATGCAGTCACAAAATATACCAATCGCTCGACCTCGAGCCCGTCCAATGCCCGAATCTCAAGATCAGTTGCAGCAGGCGATAACGATTTTAAATGTGAAATGAATCCAGAATCTACCCGTCAGCTCTCTCTCTTTCTATCTCTCTCTCACGCTCACGTAAAACTTACAATCGGAAATAGCATGACCTTCAATCAACTTCTGTTTAAACACCGACAAACTCTCGACATCTCGTCGATGCGACTTCACTTCGGTCTTGACTTCGGTCTGGCCCGTGAGCGACAGGAAAAACGGTGCCTGAGCAGGTGCTTTGGGCGGCTCGACAGGCTTGTTGCGTTGCTTGATCACGTCCATGTTTAATAAACTCAAAAACCTGTTTCTCGGCCCAAGACTCACAGTCACCAGCTGCGCGCTCAACTGTTCGGGCGAAACGTACGTCCCTGACACGTCGTCAACCTCATCTTCGTCGTCGCCGTACTCGACGGTAGTACTGCTACCCGCTATGCTCGGCAACTCGATCGTCGCAATCTCGTCAGCGGTAATTTGCTTGAACGAGACTTGCTTAAAAACGGTCCGGTTGCTCCAAAGATTGATCCCGACACCGGACTCATGCGCGGTCGCAAGGTACTCCGACGTGCCAGACAATCGCAACGCGGTAATCACAGACGGAACCTTGACCACGTCAATCAGCGACCCAGTCGGCAAATCCCACGTCCGCAACGTGCCGTCCTTGGCTGCACTCACGATCCACCTGCCGTCGGCTGAGAAGTCAAACGCGGTGATGGTATCGGTATGTCCCTTCAGCTCGCGCACGATCCGCATGGTCACAATGTCGACCACGATAATAACGTTGTTTGAAAGCGAAACCGCAAGTAATTCGGTCGACCGGTGTAGCAGTAATTTTGTTGCCGGCGCAGACAAGTGCAGTTTGTACTTCAGTTCGACCGTCTTGAACGCGTGGAAATGTAACTCGCCGTCAACACCGCACGACACAATCGTCTTGTTCAATCCGTCGACCGCAACCCCAGTCACAGCTCTGACATGCGACCGAAATCGCTTGCGGCGGATCCCGCTCTGCAGATTATACACCTCAACCGACCCGCCAGCCGACCCGACAAGCCCAAAGTTCCCGCAAAAGCTCACACCGACAGCGCTAACGACCGTCTTGTCCGCGGTCTTTAACTCCCACCGCCCTACAATCCCTTTGCGCACGTCCCATGTCCTGGCAAAATTCTGCCCCGCGTGCGCGGTAACCACAGATTCCCAGTTCTCAGCCTTATTGGCCTCGTACGCAATCGCCGTGATTTCCGGAAACTTGTCCTTCATACCCGTCGTCAGGCCCGACTTGCGCTTATTTCCGCTAGCTTTTTCCCTCTGCGACAGCTCATGCGTCTGTGCGTCCTTTCTAAGCGAAAACAGCCATAGCGACTTGTCAAGCGACGACGATAGCAGGAAATGGCCATCGGGATCGGAGAATAGTAGATTGGTCGGCGGTTGCGAATGCCCTGCCCGCGACCGCAGTAACCGCGGCGGAGACGGCACTATGGCAGAAGACGTGCTGAGTTCGGGATCAAACACGAACTCTTTAATCGAGTTGTCGCCTCCGGACGTGATAAAAACAGGCTGGCCGTTCAGAAACTGGACACTCTTGACACCAGCAGCAGCCGAGTGCACGTCTCGCAAGATGTGGATCCGGCGCCTGCGGTTCAAATCGTAGAAATACAAATCACCATCGACCGTGCCGACTACGAGATGAGCGTTGCCGTCAGTCCTGAACGAGATCGATGTAACTTGTTGTTTGCAATTCAGCTCAAACAGTGTCATGTTGCGTCGAATGTCGTACGCTTTAATCACGCCGTCTGCGAACGCAAGCCCGAACGTGTCCAGCACTGGCGCAACAGAAATCGCAGTTAGCAGAGAAGAAAATGGAGATGACTGGAACACGAGCGTGCCGGTGCGAACATTGTAGAGGTGTAAATACGACTGCGTAGCGACGACGATCTTGTTAAGATACGTATGCGGATGAACCAGCTCGACCACGTCGCCTGCACCGGGAGGAAGTATGATTGTAGTGTAATGCACAGGTGGCACGCTCTTGTCGTTACTCGTGAATCTGAAGACTTCGAGTGTTGAGTCAGTCGAGACACAGATGAAGTCGCCAAACAGCAGTAACTTGGTCAGGTATGCGTCCGACGGTGACTCGACGGTGTACACCAGTTTGCCTCGTCGAAACACCCCGACTGTCTTTCCCCAAATGGCGTAGACAAAGTGAAAATGAGTGGATATCGCAGTAATAGGTGAACTTGTCGGAGGTGAACTCACAAATAATAACTGCAAATTCCCAGCCTATATCTCATCAGTCTTTGGTCTACCACGTATCTCACCACCATTCTCACGTCGTAAATCTGAAATGCTGTTCCAACGCATGTCGTGATGATAAACTTCTGTCCCAAGTTTGAGACCGAGAACGGGACAGAGTTTGTGACATGTCCAAGGGCCTATTGAATCGTATCAGTCAGAAAATTCACGATATCTCTACCAACTCACTCTGAAAGGCGAAAATATCCGAGACGAAGCCGTTTTATGCGATTCTAAACCGGCTAAACGTATTTTCTTTGAATGTTCTTCATTTTTAATGGAAATCAAAGGCATTTTGCGTGCGAACTTTTACTACGTGAAGCATCAATAAATTTATTTTTCTCTTTATAGTATAAAGCCGGGTAACTTGGGACTTCTCGTCCTCGACGTCGACGCTCTCGAGCCATCGCGACATCACGACGACCTCGAGAGGCATCATCACGACGACACGACATGATCAACACGGCAAAGACATCGCGCTCGTCGTCAACGTCGTCCGAGCGACCAAACGTGTCGAGTCCAGTCAAATCACTGCCGACACTGACTTTGACCAAAACCATTTCTCGCGACTCGATCCTGTCTGGCAGTCCGACTACGTTCAACGGATCGCTCAAGTTACCTCCGCCGTCGCTCGGTGGGTCGACGTTTTTACAAGGCCCGCCGACGCCGGTTGAGAAGTTTGGGATGATTGGGGTGTGTGCGATGGACGCGAAAGCAAGAAGTAAACCGTGCAGACAGATTCTCAATAGGCTGATTGCGAACGGACAATTTGAGACGGTCATTTTTGGAGACAAGGTCATTCTTGACGAAGGTGTGTATACGTGTGTGTATGAGTATGAGAGCGTATGGGCTAATGAGTAGACATCGAGAACTGGCCGACGTGCGACTACTTGATTTCGTTCTTCTCGGACGGGTTCCCACTCGACAAGGCAATAGCATACGCCAACTTGCGCAAACCGTATCTCGTCAACGACCTGCTTTCACAGAAACTGCTTTGGGACAGACGGCTTGTTTTGACCGTGCTAGATAGTATCAACGTCCCTACCCCAACTCGACTCGAGATTTCTCGCGACGGTGGACCAAAGCTCGATCCAGGCCTACGACAGCGACTGCTTGAGACAGGTGTGATCATTAACAATTTGCCTGAACCAGAGTGGGAAATGCCGGATTGCGACACACTGGTTGTGAACGGCAAGATGCTAAAGAAGCCATACGTTGAAAAACCTACAGACGGCGAGGACCACAATGTGTACATTTACTACTCTACTGCGCAAGGCGGCGGCGGGCGAAAGCTGTTTCGGAAAGTCGGCAACAAGTCGTCAGAATTTGACCCGACGCTGTCATTGCCTCGTACCGACGGGAGCTACATTTATGAAAAGTTCATGGACACCGATAACTTTGAAGACGTCAAGGCGTACACGGTTGGCCCCAGTTTCTGCCATGCCGAGACTCGAAAGTCGCCGGTGGTCGACGGCCTGGTGCGGCGAAACACGTTCGGCAAAGAAATCCGGTTCGTGACTACGTTGACGCCTGAGGAAATCAAAATGGCACGAAACGTATCTGTTGCGTTCCACCAAGCTATTTGCGGGTTCGATCTGTTGCGAGTCAACGGGAAATCGTACGTGATTGACGTCAATGGGTTCTCTTTTGTGAAGGAAAACAACGACTATTATGACCAGTGTGCAAAAGTGCTCAGGAATTTGTTCATGACTGTGCGTGAGGGCCAGAAACATCTACCGGCCAGCGTAACGTTTCAGAAACAAGCCGAGCAGAAACAGCAGAAATGGGTGCTGAAAGGCGTGGTCAACGTGATTCGTCACGCGGACCGGACGCCGAAACAGAAACTCAAGTTCTCGTTCTACTCGACCACGTTCACAGCGCTGCTCAAGTCGCATAAAGAAGAAGTCATCATTCGCGGGCTCGAGCAGCTTGAAGAAGTCTTGGAAGCGACGAAAAAAGCCCAGACCGAAAATGTTGAGGATCAGGTCAAGGTCAGGCAGCTGCGGCACGCGCTCGAGCGTAAGATGTCGTTTGCAGGCACAAAAGTCCAGCTCAAGCCAGTGTTGACCAAAGACGGCGAGTACGAAAAAGTTCAATTGATCATTAAGTGGGGCGGCGAACCAACCCACTCGGCACGATACCAATCAGCCGATCTCGGCGACCAGATGCGTAAGGACATTTTGCTGATGAACAAGCGCGTGCTGGATGACGTCAAAGTGTTTACGAGTTCCGAGCGGAGAGTCGCGACGTCCGCGCAGATCTGGGCTGCGTCGTTTTTACAGAAGCGAGAGATCGAGCCTGAGTTCTTGATTGTGCGCAAAGACTTGCTCGACGACTCAAATGCGGCCAAAGACTTGATGGACAAAGTAAAGAAGAAGATCAAGCCGCTGCTACGCAAGGGCCTTAAGCCCCCGCCACAATTCGCATGGCCTGCCAAGATGCCGGAGCCAAGCGTCGTGATTCAGAGCGTGGTCGAGCTCATGACCGCGCATCAACAAATCATGCAGCACAACTTCGCTACCAAAGACGTCGCCGCGTTTCAATCACGCTGGTGCTGCGGCGAAGACCCGGACTTGTTTCGTGAGCGGTGGGATAAGTTGTTTGCCGAGTTTGTGACGGTCGAAAAAGTCGACCCGGCAAAAATCTCGGAACTGTATGACACGATGAAGTATGACGCGCTACACAACCGCCAGTTTCTCCAGAACGTGTTTTTGCCGTCTGACCCTGCGACCGAGACCGTAAGCCGGTCGAGTTCTTCCAGCGGAGGCAAGTCGTCGCCTGTTTTATCAGGCGAAGAACACAAGACCACGTCGGATTTGTTTCAAGACGAACGGTACAGCAAGTTGCGCGAACTGTACAGACTTGCTAAGGTGTTGTTTGACTACATTTGTCCTCAAGAGTACGGCATTGCGAACGAAGAGAAACTAGATATCGGCCTGCTGACGAGCTTGCCTTTACTGAAACAAATTCTGGCCGACGTCGACCATATGAAGGAAACAGACACCGGCGCGTACTGCACTTACTTTACCAAAGAGTCGCATATTTACACTTTGCTTAACGTCATTTACGAGTGCGGCGTGCCGACCAAAATGGCCCGCACCGACGTGCCCGAGCTCGACTACTTGACCCAGATCTGTTTCGAGTTGTTTGAGAGCGAGAACGCACACAAAGAAGGCGAGAAAAAGCACTCAATCAGGTTAAGTCTTTCGAGCGGGTGCCACTGCGCGGACCCGCTTGACATTCAACTGGACTCGAAACACTGCATTTCGTGCATGCCACGACGCGCGCTTACAAGCCATCTCGACATGGACGAGGTAACTACAAAGTTTAGAGATACGTTCTCCCGGGTGTCACTCCCGAAACGATTCATCCCGGTCAACTTGTTTCCAGTCGATCAGGATATCGTGTGACTTGAAGATTGTCGACGATTATGACACTAGATTACAATACTACCTACTCGTAACAGCTCGTAACCATATATCTATCATAACTCTGCGTCACGAGTCATTCCGACCGCGTCTTCCGTCAGGGTGTGCGTCGACGTGACGGTGTCCTGACTATGTGCACTGGCCCGGTCGCCAGCTCCCATTCTCATGGGTGACCAATCGGCAATGTAATTCACGAAATCCGCAAACGTCTGACTCGAGTAATCATTCCTCGCCGACTCAGCCGCGGCCGACGATGCTATTGCGTCTCGCGGCTCCTCGTCTTCATCCGAATCCTCGACGACAAAATCCTCTGCCTCGTACCTTGCAGAATCTGTCGAGTCGATCGAGTGCGTCGACTTGCGCCCCCGGGTCAGTCGGTCAAGCATATCAGTCTGATCGTCGACCGACCGCGGAGTCGCAGCTTTTTCAACGTGTCCGGCGTCAGGGTCGTACGGCTCGAGAAAATGGTGCTGTACAAGGTGACCGATGACCGGCCAGCCGTACGCGTTGGCATACGTGCGTCTGACGACAATATTGTTATGCGCGTCGGGTTCGAGCTGCACGAGTACTTTGCGCCACGTCAAGTGGTCGTGCCACGCCCGCGCGATGCGTTCCTCAGTCTTTGCCTTCTCGGTCTTGCAATCGCTTTTCGTCGGCAGGTCTTCGGGCCGGTATATTCTGTCGTGGAAGATTGTTTTCGGGCGCGAGTCTACGTCGAGAATGAACTCTGTCGGTGGCTGAGGCGGGTTTAAAATCGACGTGGCGGACACGAACACAGATGTCTTGGGAAGAGGAGCCAACCGCTCGTTGGCGGCGGCGGCGGCGGCGGCGTCATCGTCATCTGTAGTGTCGGACAAAGTCTGTGATCGGTCGTAGATTTTTGCCGGTCGCTTGTGCATCGCTTGAGGGCGTAAATACGATAACGCGTATTGGATCGGTTTCAGCGCAGACATGAACCCCGTATCTGTCTTTTCGCGTTGGGCGGTCGGTTCAGGCACGTCGGTGTCGACGACGTTGTCAACATCGTCAATGTCTTCTTCGCGTACGTCAACATGCGACGACGAGTGACTGTCTGTCACCCTTTCTCCGCGTAATGCCTGGTTAGCTTTTGCCAGGCCGCGCCAGTCTAGAAACAACAGAGCCGAGGTCCTGAGCGGGACGATGCCGTCATTGACCGCATTGGCGTACACTGTGCGTCTTTTAAACCGCCGTAGTATCTCTGCCGCTGGACCAGTTGGCAGAATCCGTAATAACGGTTTAGATTCGACCGACGACGTGAATGGCGAGCTCGGTTTCCACGTCAGGCCAAGATCCTGGCCTGATTTTCCGACCACGCCGAAATCCAGTGCAAACTTAACGTAGATTGGGTTCTCGTTCGAGAGTCCTAAGAACGGGGTCGCGAGGGCTATGAAATTGACTGGCTTGATTGTGTCGAAAAAGTCGGGATAGTGGACGTGGATGTACGCGATGGCATAAGTCATGACGAGTCCACCGAGCGAATGTCCGACAAACGATATCCGGTCGATTCCGGGTTCGCGCAAGTTCGTGGCGACGTACTGGGCCAGTCTTTTGCCAAGATACTTAACGCCACGTTCTGTTCTGCAGACGTTGTCAAAGTAGCCGCGGACAATGACGTTGTCTCCAGCTTGAGCAGCAGCCATTTCGATGCGAGATTTAAGAAACAACATGTCTGCGCCAGTATTTGAATGCAGCCCATGAGAAATGACAATGAGATGGATGGGTTTGGTCGTGTCTGGAGGTGGAGTTGACCAGATTGCGGATGTATCGAGATGCGATACGGTAAGAGCAGACGAGAACACACCGTCAGACGTGTCGATAGCGAGAGAAGACTCATCCCTGCCGAGCGACAATTCAAACCCGACAGTGGCAGAAGAAGAGAAGATCAATTGGGAGACCACGTCGACGGTCCATTCATGCACAAGTTTTGCCGGGTCAAGCTTGAGTTCGGTGAGATATGATTGAGCTGGTTTGAGCTGAGATTCGAATGCCGGATTATTATAGTGCGAGGTAACCGAAGTGAATGGATCATAGCCTGAAGGAGTGACGTCGACATAAAGAATGAACGGTCCATTTAGATACGCAGCTCTGAGTGGGAACAACTCTGTGTTTCTAACTTTTAGATGGAGAGATTTCGGAATTGGTGAGATGTTGTCTTTTGAAGGGATGTAAGTAATTCTATAACGATGTAATTGGCCTACTTTGACTGATGACTTCGTTTTGAAGAGTAGCATTTTGCGTGCGCGTGCGTATGGGCGAGTGTGCGTATTAGACAGAGAGAGAGTACGTGCGTATGAGAAAGTGTGACTACGTGTGCGTATGAAAGAAGGAGCGTACGATTAGATTAAGCTATAAATGTTCGCCACCATACTTCTCATCAGTCCAATTCTTTTGAATTCTCCATTCGTCTAATCGTCTCTTCTTCATCGAAAATCCACGATCTTCAGCTTTTCCTCGAGATACAAATACGACCTTGTCTACCTTATAACTCACTCCGTCATGTCCAGAGAGCCATGACCTTGAATTCATTCCGTTCCTATACAATCCCTGATACCGTTCAAGTGTGGGTAATACTCTGATTGTAGCAATGCAGTCACCAGTTACGTCGTCAGGAGGTGGAAGGTGTCCTAAATGATACAACACAGCAACGATATCGGAATCATCAGTGTACACATCAGTCCCCCATATTTCCCTTTTGTTGGCGTGAGGATTTAAGTGCCGTGACATGAATCTCCTCGGAATTCGAACATCTAGTATCGAATTCACATTATCTTGTAGTCTAGGCAGAAACACTTGTCGAGCCGGCGTAGGAGAGTAAACCAGCGATCCCAAGTTCTTACTTGGGATTGCATTCGCAGCAGAGACTACATCGTCGCTCTTGACGGTCACAGTCCTAAACTCATGTTTGATCTCGACAGTTGCATCAGGAGAGACCATGGAATGCGTAACGTCAAGTGCTTTCACCATCGCGACTGCGTCTTCAGCTCTGACTGGGTCTGGTTCGGCTTGTTTGCATACAGGGTCAAATTGGACTGGGGGAAGAGTTGGGCCGACTGTGAATGGTGATACTTCAGAGTGAGAATGAGAGTGAGAGTGGTGATGATGGTGGTGGTGATGATGGTGGTGTCTGTTGTTTGTGTTGCCTGTAATTGTGCCTGTAGCACTACTAATAGCGCTACTAGTAGCAGTAGCAGTAGCAGTAGCAGCACTCGTTGAAAGAGCACTGTTTGACTCCGGCTGAGCTGGCTGAATTGAGTGTGCCGACTGAGCTGATTGTAATGGAGGAGACATCAGCATTGACGATATTGACATTCCCCCATTGCCATTACTATTGCTAGTGTTATTTATACTATTACCAGTATTAATACTACTAGTATTAGTATTAGTATTAGTGTTACTAGTACTAGTACTAGTACTAGTAACACTAGCAATACTGTTCGTTGTGTCTTTGTCCATAATAATATATAAAGTATAGTTAAGTTCTTCACTCCCACCCTTCTTTACTCATCATCACTAACATTAATGAATGAAAGACTAATGAATGAACGATTGCCAGGCAAGTCCTTTCTAATAAAACCATTACGTACTTATTAACGATAAAAACAGCAACAATTCGTTATCAATTCTATCGAGACTTACAAAGTCTTACACACTACGTTGATCATGATTTGCGACAGAGAATCACGTCGGTACATACAAATGCCAAACACATCGCGACTCAGTCAAAAGATATCAAATTACAGACTCACGTCCTTTCAAAACAGACTAGAAAGTATGAAGATTTAGTTACAAATGCTTCAATTGCTTTAAAACAGGCTGGAGATATTCAGAATTGGGCCGAGATACTTGAAGTTGAACTGAGTGCGCTTGAACAGACTCTTCTATTTACTAATGGCCCTTTACACGATATATGACTCTCTCTCTCTCTCTCTCTCTCTCTATATATATATATATATATATATATATAATATTACATCTATAAAATACTAATAACAATATATAATCACTTAATCTCTCGCTTTCTACCAATTAAAGGGTCAAGTGGCCCATTAACTGGCGGCCACTGCCCACTCTGCTTCCATCCTGATACGAGAATCTTCGTCGCATCACTCAAGTTCACTGGATTCTTCAACCGACGACCTTCATTCACAAGAAGATTGTATACTCGTCCATACGACTCCGGTCCAACGCTCAATGTCTGTCGTCGCCTTTCACTGCTCTTAACTGTCCATCTCCGTCTCTGTGCTTTCCAGTATTTGTATCCTTCATTCCATTCTTCCTCGGATTCTGCTTCCGACTCGCTCTCGTTCTCATTCACGCTATTTTGTTCCCTGTCTTTGTCTCCATCTCCATTCCCACTCACTCCATCTACTCCTTTCCCATTCGCATTCCTATTTGCACCATTTGTACTATTGACACCATTCACACTACTGACACCATTCGTACCATTCGTACTACTCATTCCACTCACTTCGTTCCTTCCATTCGTCGCCGTCGTCTCAGTCGCACTCGCACTCGCACTCGCACTCGCACTCCGGTTCACAAACATCTCCTCAACAGCCCGCCTACTATGCCTTCTACTAGTACTAAACTCAAACCACATCCCAACCGCCCCCTTGAACTGCGCACGCAACTGCTGCAGCTCCCCTAGTATTACCGCCCGTCGTCGCCCGCCTTGTACACCTTGCACACCTACAATAGACGTCCCGACCACGACCTTCTCATTCTGAACTATACAACCTTCGGGACCACATCGTACGTGATCACTCATACTGCTAGTGCTCAATATAGTCGTATCAGGACTCAACTGCGTCCGCACGCATTTGTTGCTCAACGACATTGTCTTTCCTCGCCACTCTTCTCGCCGCTCTTCTCGCCGCTCTTTCTCCCAATTTTTTACCCCTGAACTCTAGTCCGCACTATCCCACTAGATATCTATTTATACTACACTACTTGACTATATGTGTATGATAACTATATAATTATATATATGATGTGTACGTCATGTATAGCTAATTGACATCAGCAACCGCAACCGCAACAGCCTGGAACTCATTATGTGAAATCGACACCTTCACACCAACAACTCCAGCACTCTCCGCCGCCTTCTTGGCCTGGCCCTTCAGCTCAACCACAGGCATACCGTCCTTTCGCAAAATCTCAATCTCTGCCATCGCAGCTCCACCACCAGCGCTCTTGACACCCAAACTCTTAAACACTGCTTCCTTCGCACACCACGTCCCTGCAAAACTGGCTCGCACGTCAGCACTAGCATTGCAGTACGCAATCTCGGCAGCACTGTAATTCCGACTGACAAACGTCTCATTCTCAATCGGAACACTGTTCAACGCCTCAACGTCAACTCCAACATTCTTGCTCCCACCTGCACCAAGCATCTCTTTCAACGCACTCTCGGTCTCCGCAACTTTCGACTTGCCAGCCTTCTTCGGGTACGCAAACGTACTACCCTTCGCTTCGACCCGTGACAACGGGTCCAAGTAAACCTGGCCCTCTTGGTCCGCAGCATAAGGCGGGTCGGTCTTGGCCTGCACCATCGTGTTGCTCGCCATCGCATTGTGAATGTACCGGTACGCCTTCTGGTGTCGTGCACTAACCTTGGCCTTGTACGCCTCATACACGTCCTCGTCCAAAGTCGCAAACAAATAATCGCTGTGAATCACAATAGCCTGTGCGCCCTTCTGTCCAAATCCAAACGAAGTCACACTCGCAGCCTTGATTCCATCTGTCTGAATGCTGCGCGACGGATACAAAATGAAATCAAATTGCTCCAACGCCTTGTCAACATTGTCCGCGTTCCGGTTCCCTGGTACTAATCCACTATTCAAGACCTGAAGTGCGCCGTTCAACATCCACTACCAAAATTAGCAAATCTTCACAATCTCCTTAAAAGAAAAAACTCACAGCTCCTGCCGCACCCTTGGGATGTCCAGTCAAATACTTTTGGAAAATACCAAGCAATGCATTACCCTTAGACCGGCCGAGATGCTGCATCATATTCGCAACCGTCATCGACTCGTTCTTGTCATTCGCAACCGTACTCGTGCCATGGAATGACGCAACTCCAAGATCATCAACACTCAAGTTCCACACAGCCAACGCTCCTCGGATCGGCGCAATTCGTGCATCCTGCTTGTAAAAATCATTGCCCCACTGCGAAAGCGCATCCTTCTCCTGCCGAGCAGCCTCCCGCTCAATATGCTTAACCCGCTCACGCAAATACTCGCCTTCGTCAAAATCAGCGTACTGCGCACGCATGGCCTCCGCCTCCTCCTGCAAGTAAAGAATCTCGCTCTCGGTCCACTCCCGCACCTGCGTCTTGCGCTTCTCAAGCTGCCGACGTCGGTACTTAATGTCCAACAACGGCGACGGATACTTGTCAGACCGGTTCTCGCGCGCGGTCGTCAAAATTCCCTTACCTGGCGCAGGCACTGACCGGCCAATCTTGTCGGTCGCGGTCGCTGTCATGCCAACAATACCATAAATCGGCACCCCCATCTCAAGCGCCAGCTTAGCAGTCATAATGATCTGGATACCCGCACCGTGCGACTCCATAAACCCTGCACGCGTCGTGGTCGCAGGTCGAGACATTTCACCCGGAGTTCTACCATGCGCAATTTCGGTCTCCGAGTTCGAAGTCGCTCCCATGTTACCAAACTCAAACGACCCTTCTTCCTGGAAATCATCATATCCGCCAACCAAGCAAATCTTAGCCTTGCCGGAAATAATCGTCTCGTACCCAATATCAACAGACTCAATCGACGTCGCGCACGCTCCCACTGGCGTCTTGATCGGACCAGACGACGAAAGCAACAACATGTTCACCCACGCTGACATCGTGTTGATGAACGACTCCTGCAAAATATCCTTCTGCACCGGCCTGTCAAGGAACCGGTCCTTATACATCCCTCTCAGCGCAGTCATACCACCAACACCTGATCCAGTACAATTGCCGAGCTCGGAAACATGCACGTACTTGTAAAACTCGTACGGATCAGTCACACCGGCTGACAACAATGCCTCAACCGTAGACACCAGAACGTAAAGCGTGATTGGATCAACCTGGCCAATGATATCCTCCGATATACCGTACCGGCGCGCATCCCATCCAGTCGGGATCTGGCCGGCAACAAGTCTGTCAAATTTGAGCGCCTTCGGGATCAACAACGTCGCACCCTTCAAAATCCGCACGGTCCACTCGCCAGTTTCAGGAACTTCAAAAATCTCGGCCTTGTCGCCGTGTTCCCGCTTGAACTCGGCCGCAGTCTCCTTCGAGCTTTCAAACGGCTCCAAATCATGTTCAATCATGACCTCTTGCAACATCTGCTTCTTCTTCGGATCGTATCCTTGAAACAACTCGCTCTCAATCATCCGGATTCCGGAATGCTCCAAAATGTGTTTCTCGTACTTGGCCTTAACGTCAAAATCGTCAACTGGCTCATTGCTCTTGGTGTCAACCCATCCAGAGTACATCTTGCCCTTCAACTGACCGTGGTGATGCTTAATCAAACCCATGATCCACGCCATTTCAATACAGCCTTCAAGCGAAAACGAGCCATACGCTTCCATCTCCCATCTGGTGCGTGAGTTACCCCACGGCCCGACCTCCGCGAATCCGGTAACAACAACAACCTTCTCAAGATCGACCATGCCGTGCAAGTTTCCGGCCAAAGGCGCAAACTCGGCAAACGGCTTCAACTCAGGAAACTCAAACTTGATGTTTGCACGCGGCTGGATCACAACCGACTTATGTAGACGTTCAGCCTCGGCACCGTTCACAACCTTGTACTCGATCGCGTTCTCTGCCGAAACAGCCCGTCGGATCTCAGACGTCTGTAACAACTCCTGTCTGATTTGAGCAGACGCATCCTTCAAATTAGGAATGTACTGCATTCCACCGTTCAAATCGGCAAAAACAGGCTCAAGCTGGCACAGGTTAACAACTGCAGGCGCCATCAGTCCAAGAATGTTGAAAGCCATTTCCTGTTGAGAGAACGTGCGAACACCGAGACCTTCAACGCGCTCTGCAATCAAGTTGTTCTGGTTCATAAGTCCAGTACCACGTGTCCATCCAATTACAACACCGCAAATAGTCAAGTACGCTGACCAGGACTCTGAAAACCACCGGTTGAACAAAGTCTCGAGTCCGAGCTTCGACTCAGAGTAAAGACCGTCGGATCCGAACGTACCATGGTTAGGCGACAACGGCAAGATGACCTGTGCCGGTCGGGTCTCAAACCCACGAGTAGCTTTCTGTACCTTGACATTACCAAGCACACGGAGCAAGTTGGTCAACATGATTCTGTGCGCGAGCTCGGACTTGGAATCAATGTTGTCAATCTCACTGCCGTTTTCGGGAATGGCTGCAAACGGAACAATGTAATCAAGATCCCAGCCAAGACCCTTCTTAGTGTCGTAAATGTACTCAACTAGAGCATCGACATCCTGCTTAGAACCTATTCATTAGCGTTGTTAATGACAGCGGCGCGAAAGACTTACCCTGGTTAAATGGAACAACAATTAAGGTGCTGTCACTAGCACCATATTTAGCATAGATTGCTTGATAATACTCCGTGACCTCCTTCGAATAACGGGAAGTGGTCACGACCACCTTTGCACCACCAGACAAAAGCCCTTGCATAACAGCAGCACCAATCGAACCGGCACCAACACCAGTCATCAAAGCGCATTTGCCCTTGTACGAGATTCCAGCCTAAAATAATTAGTCAAACGCTCTAGTCAACACTGAATGAACACACCTTGGCACCCTGTTCAAGAGTCTCAAGATAGATGCCTGTAAGCGCCTTCGAATACTCCCATCCGTAAGTTTCTTTCTTCTTCAAATGCAAGAACGGGATAGTCTCAACAAACTTCCTGCCGTTCTTTTTGGTCCGACGAGGCGACACGTTGCCAGGTGAGCCAGTCGACTCGAGCGCAAGCGACTGCATGACATCCTCGTACAAAGTCTTGATCTGCAACTTTGAGCTCTTGCTGACTTTGTGCTGCTGGCGCACAATCTTGTAGATTCGTGCAAGATCCGAATGCAACTTGGTGCGGCTGCGGTTCTCGGTGATCTTCCCACCGGCAGCCATCTCCTTCACGTAATGCTCAAGCTTGCGAACAGCAAGACGAGGAGCCTCTTCGTAAGAAATGTTGCCCTTCAAATCAATAGTTGTCTTGGGTCCGGTCGGGTATGTGACGTCTTTGTACACCGGATCGACGCCAAGGGCGTCACGACAGTTGTCAATCAACTGTTGTCCAAGCTGTTTGGCAAGAAGGTACGTTTCGCCACGCTTTTCGGGACAATGATCAATGTGGTACTGCATAAACTCGAGCAAAGTCGGGTTAGATCGGTTCATGAGCAAAATACAGTGCGCGACAATCTCACGGTCAACAACAGAGAGACGACCAAAAATAATGTCGTAGTACATTGCCAAAGCGTCCTGACGAGCCCAGTTCCACGACGAGTCGTACACACGAGCCTTGAGTGGAGAGAACACGGGCACAATTCCGGTCGCGTAGAAGTCGCCATGCTCGGCCAACCAGAGATCAAGTTCCTTACGGAGATCAGAAGATGAGTCCAGTTCATCAACGAAAAGCTTGTCACCAGCACGAAGATCGACCTTCAAGTACTTTGCGAACAGTTCCATCTGTTGACGAACAAGATGGGTTTGGTCTTTGGTAAGAGCATCAAAAGCAGCCGAGTCAATAGCAATTGCCCCACCACCGCCACCGGCGCCAGAGTCAGCAGCTCCTGAAGAAAGAGTGACGCCAGCGACTGACGCGTATTTCTGGACAACTTCATCAAGATAACGCTTAGCATCAGGTTCAGCAGCCAAACGAGCAGGTGGCTCAATAGTAATTGCGAGCAACAAAGCGGAGTCCTGACGGCCAGCTGCAAAACCCCAGCGTTCCTGCAAGTACTTTCTAGTAGAAGTCAAGTTAAAGCCACCGGGCATCTTCGAGGCCACAAGACGAGCAACAAGAGAAGCTGAATGCTTGCCCAATTGACCATTAAATCCAGATGATTGAATTGAGGCACCTAATTCCTCCAGCGGGATCTCTTCAGCCTTCTCAGGTGCTGATCCAAATTCTTTTCCCAAATCACCAAGGATTTCATTCTGAAGAGTTGATTTTCCACCAACAAGGTCTTTAATTGCCTTTGAAAGAGGGATCTGGTCAAAAGGTTTCTTAAGTTTCTGGGCCACAAGAGCACGAACAAGATCTACAGCCTTAACTGGCTCATCAGCAACTGCAGCCACAGGACCTGACGGTGCTGCGACAGGAGCTGCAGCAGCAGTAGCAGGAGTAGTAGATGTAGCAGCAGCAACTGCAGCAGCAGGAGCAGAAGAAGATTCAGCTGCAGGTTCAGTTTCTGCTACTGGATCAGGAGTGTAATAGATTTCCTTAGCGTCTTTTGAATATGCGAAAACCTGACGTTGAAGAGATAAAGCAGCATCGTAAGATTCGTACTTTGCACTTAAAGTACGAGTTGCCATGCCAGCTAAAGTTGGAGAAGGTCCAATCTCGACGAGACGCTCCGATTTGAATTCTTGAAAGATAACATCTTGAGTTTCGATCCAACGAACAGGAGATGCGAACTGATACGCAAGTAACTCAATTAAAAGAGTATGAGCTAGTTCTTGCTCAGTTTCTGGACGCATCTTTATTCTTGTTGTTAATGAGATGTGTTATGAGAGAGAGTAAGAGGTCAAGCAAGATTGGAGGAGATCCGAGTATTTTTTTGAATGGACCACCGGAATGGCGATTCAGTATTTTTAAGCCCAAAATAACACTTACGTACTAATTATATATGTTGTGTTGTGCTGGAACTAAACGTACAGGTTAGCATTTACCTATATACAGCATAACTGCATAATTTAGTATGCACAACCCCCAACACTTACGTCACGTGACTTAAAAAAGTTAATACCCAACAGCATAGCCACATCTGCACACACTCAACACGCACAGCCATACCCCTATCAGCCACATAAATGAGCCGCACGTCCAATCGTGAGCAAAAAGTCCCCAAATCTTTCTCGGTCGCATTCGCGCTCTTTTTCTCTCTTCTTTCTGCCTACAATTCAATTACTTATAAAATCATACACTGATAGATTTAATAAGAAATGTACGCAGGTGCTGAAACTGGAGTGGCAACTCCACATACTCAGCTATCTCTTCGTCCTGTATCACTGGTTCATGGCTCACTGGAGTACAGCTTGTTTGTGCCAACTGGTCTTTACCTCTCGGTCCTTCATCTTCGGGATGAATTTGCTGTGTCTTTACCTCCTGCAACTGAGGATTTTATTGGCGAAAATGAACCCGTTTCTGATTGTGAACTTGTGGCTCGTTTCCTTGCCTTTGTCGTTAAGCAAACTGAAGAAACCGGTCAATACGATGATGCTCTTGCGCTTGTCTTAACTGACTTCGAATCACGATTCCTTCGTGCAAATGAAGTTCATGCAGTTGCTGCTAAACTTCCTGGTGAACTTGCAAATCGTGAAGCAGTGATTCGTGCTTATTATTCGGCCCGTTTGGCCGTAAATCGCCCAATCAAGGGCCACTCGTCCGCATTGATTCGTGCTGCTGCAGATCAAAGAGCTCATTTGTACGCAATCTTTGGTGGTCAGGGAAATATTGAAGAGTATTTTGATGAACTTCGTGGTCTTCACTCTCTATATACCGGTCTGGTCTCTGAATTTATTGATCATTGCGCCAAAGAACTTCTTGCATTGGCTGCAGAAGAAAGAACTGCTAAAGTATACTCAAATGGCCTTGATATCATGAGATGGCTTCGTGATCCTGACTCAACTCCTGATCTCGACTATCTTGTTTCTGCTCCGGTCTCCTTACCATTGATTGGTCTTACTCAATTGACTCACTATGTCGCTACTTGTATGGTCCTTGGAAAGCATCCTGGTGAATTTAGATCTTTCCTTTCTGGTACGCTTTTCAAATTCACTAAATGTTTAACTAACATAATCAGGAACAACTGGTCATTCTCAAGGTGTCATCACTGCCGCTGCAATCGCTGCGTCTTCTTCTTGGGAGTCGTTTTACTCAAACGCGACCAAAATCCTTCATATTCTGTTTTGGATCGGATGCCGTGCTCAGCAGACTTACCCACGTACTTCTCTTGCCCCGTCAATCTTGGAAGATTGTGTCAATGAAGGCGAGGGTAGACCCTCACCTATGTTGTCGGTTCGCGATCTTGTCAAATCACAAGTCCAGAAGCACGTTGATCTTACAAACTCTCATCTCCCAACCGAGAAACACGTCACCATCTCCCTCGAGAACGGTGCTAGAAACTTTGTTGTCACAGGCCCGCCTCAGTCGTTGTACGGTTTGTCTCGTTCGCTCCGCAAGTCTCGTGCTCCCACTGGACTCGAACAGAATCGTGTGCCGTACTCTCAGCGCAAACTTAAGTTCTCGAACAAATTTTTGCCAATCACGGCTCCGTTTCACTCGCCATATGTTCACGAAGCGTATGATTTGATTATTTCGGATCTTGCTGGAATTGAAATTTCGCCAGAGGAACTCGCGATTCCTGTCTATGACACTTTTGACGGTCATGATCTTCGGAATTTGACTGAAGAAGACGGCTCGGTTGTTAATCGTCTTGTGTACATGATCACCAGTCTTCCGGTTCATTGGGAACGTGCGACTGCATTCCCTAAGGCCACTCACATCATCGACTTTGGTCCAGGGGGTGTCTCTGGTCTTGGTGTTTTGACCCACCGAAACAAGGAGGGCACTGGTGTTCGTATCATCCTTGCCGGTGCACTCGAAGGATCTCTTCCAGAGCTTGGATACAAGCCTGAGCTTTTTGATCGCGAAGAAGACTCGGTAATCTACGCAGCCAACTGGGGTCTTGAATTTGCTCCTAAACTTGTCAAGACTGCGTTTGGCAAAACCTTTGTCGACACAAAGTTCTCTCGTCTTTTAGGGCAGCCTCCGATTATGGTTGCCGGTATGACCCCGTCAACTGTTCCGGCAGACTTTGTTGCCGCGACCATGAACACCGGTTATCACATCGAACTTGGCGGAGGTGGATATTTTAATGCTAAAGGACTGACTCAAGCTTTTTACAAGATTGAAAAGTCAATCTTTCCTGGTGCCGGTATCACGGTCAACTTGATTTACGTGAACCCGCGTGCTATGGGTTGGGCTATTCCTCTTATCCAGAAATTGAGATCAGAGGGTGTTCCGATTGAAGGTTTGACCATCGGTGCCGGCGTTCCTTCCATCGAAGTTGCCAATGAGTATATTGAGACTCTTGGAATCAAACATCTCGGTCTTAAGCCCGGTTCGCTCGATGCAATTCAGCAAGTCATCAGCATCGCACAGGCCAACCCAGACTTCCCTATTGTTTGCCAGTGGACTGGTGGCCGTGGTGGTGGTCATCACTCGTTTGAAGATTTCCACTCTCCAATCCTGCAGACGTACTCGCGTATCCGCCGTTGCAGCAACATTATTCTTCTTGCAGGATCCGGTTTTGGAGGCGCTGACGACACATATCCGTACTTGACTGGTAAATGGTCTACCAATTACGGATATCCTCCTATGCCGTTTGATGGATTCTTGTTGGGTTCGCGTATCATGACTGCTAAGGAGTCACACACCTCGGCTGGTGCGAAGAAGGCCATTGTTGACGCTCCCGGTGTTGATGACATAGACTGGGAAAAGACATACCAGAAGCCTACAGGTGGTGTGATTACTGTCCTTTCTGAAATGGGCGAACCCATTCACAAGCTCGCGACTCGCGGTGTTATTTTCTGGTAAGCATCATGTATAGCGTACACTGATCAGAACTAACAATCAATCTAGGAAGGAAATGGACTCAACAATTTTCAGTTTGCCGAGAAACAAGCGTGTGGACGCGCTTAAAGCCAAACACGACTACATCATTAAGAAGTTGAACGCTGACTTCCAGAAAGTCTGGTTTGGCAAGAACGCGGCCGGTGAGGTCGTCGAGCTCGAAGACATGAACTACGGTGAAATCTTGACCAGACTTGTCGAGCTTATGTATATCTCGCAGGAGAAGCGCTGGATCGACCGTACACTTCGCGACATGACTGGTGACTACATCCGTCGTATTGAAGAGAGATTCACTCACGAAACTGGCTGCCCTTCGCTTTTGCAGTCCTACTCTGAGCTCGATGTGCCCGAACCGGCTGTCGAGCGCATTCTTGCTGCATACCCTGAAGCTTCGCAACAGCTTATCAACGTTCAAGACATGGAGTTCTTCCTCATGCTTACTTTGCGGCCGTCGCAGAAGCCTGTTCCGTTTGTGCCCGTGCTGGACGATAACTTTGAGGTATATTTCAAGAAAGACTCGCTTTGGCAGTCTGAGGATTTGGCTGCCGTTGTTGGACAAGACGTTCAACGTACTTGTATCTTGCAAGGTCCTGTCTCCGCTAAATATACCAAGATTGTTGATGAACCCGTCAAGGACATTTTGGACGGAATCCACAACAAGCACATCGAGTATTTAACCCGGGACATTTATGCTGGCCAAGAGTCTGATATTCCAGTCATTGAGTACTTTGGTGGCAAGCTAACCTGCGACGTCACAATTAAGGCTGACAGTTTAACTGTTACCTCGTCCGGAAACACAACTACATATACTCTTGATGCAGGTGTATCCGGATCCGCAGCTTTGCCAAACGCGGATGAGTGGCTTAGTTTACTCGGCGGAAAGACGCTTGGATGGCGTCACGCGTTTTTTACTACTGATGTGTTCGTTCAGGGAACGAAGTACGAGACCAGCCCATTGAAGCGCATTTTTACACCGGCGTACGGTGTCACGGTCAACATTATTGATGCTGGTGAGCCAGAAAAGACTCGTATCGTCGTTAGAGAGAAGATTCAGGGCAAGGACGTTGTCGTCATTGACGCGTTCAAGCTGCCTGGCACAAACAAAATCTCAATGACTCTGTACGACGACCGTACTGCAGAGGCCAAGCCTGTTGGCCTGCAGCTTTGGTTCACGTACCATCCTGAAGTCGGATTTGCTCCTATTCGTGAAGTAATGGAGGACAGAAACGACAGAATCAAGGAATTTTATTGGAAGTTGTGGTTTGGACCGGACGCATATCCTTCCGACCTTACGACGACCGACGAGATTGAAGGCGGTTCGATTAAAGTTGAAGGACAGGCAATTGCCGATTTTGTGTACGCTGTTGGCAACAACGGCGAGGCGTTTGTCGACAGACCTGGAAAGCCCACGTACGCTCCGATGGATTTCGCCATTTTTGTCGGTTGGAAGGCAATCATCAAAGCTTTGTTTCCCAAAGCTATTGACGGTGACTTGCTTAAACTTGTTCATTTGTCAAACTCATTCAAGATGTATCCTGGTGCTGAACCGTTGAAGAAGGACGACGTTGTCAACACCAAAGCTAGAATCAACGCCGTTCTGAACCAGGTCTCTGGCAAGATGGTTGAAGTTTGCGGTGTTATTTCTCGAGAAAATGAGCCAGTTATGGAGGTCACATCACAGTTCTTGTACCGTGGCACATACACTGACTTTGAAAATACTTTCCAGAACAAGTCTGAGTTGCCGATGCAGTTGACTCTCAAGTCTGCAAAGGACGTTGCTGTTCTGCGATCAAAGGATTGGTTTGAGTTAAACGATCCACTTATGGACCTTCTCGGCCAGACTCTAACCTTCCGATTGGAGAGTTTCATCACCTATCAGGACAAGACCGTGTACTCGACTGTTCGTACTACTGGACAGATTCTGCTTGAGCTTCCTACCCACGAGATCATCCAGGTCGGAAGCGTGTCATATGAGGCCCACGACTCGCATGGTAACCCAGTAGTTGACTACCTCGAGCGGCACGGAAGCACGATTGAGCAGCCAATCATGTTTGAGAATCCAATTCCTTTGCACGGTTCGACTGCACTTGTGTCTCGTGCTCCAGCCACTAATGAGACATATGCGCGTGTGTCTGGTGATTACAATCCTATTCACGTATCACGTGTGTTTGCTGCTTACGCTAATCTACGCGGCAACATCACCCACGGTATGTACTCTTCCGCCTCTGTGCGTTCGCTCGTCGAGGCGTGGGCTGCTGAGAACCATGCGTCGCGTGTTCGCGCTTACAACTGCTCGTTCGTCGGAATGGTTTTGCCAAACGACAACATTGAAACCAAGTTGCAGCATGTCGGTATGATTGGCGGTCGCAAGATTGTCAAGGTCGAGACGACCAACAAGGACACAGGTGATACCGTGCTGCTTGGGCAGGCGGAAGTCGAACAACCCGTGTCGACTTACATCTTCACCGGACAAGGATCACAAGAACAGGGTATGGGAATGGACTTGTATGAGTCTTCACCTGTTGCCCGCGAGGTTTGGGACAGAGCTGATCGTCATTTCTTGAACAATTATGGTATGCTAATTACGTGATTGCTTGGTAAATGTACTAATTCTGCAGGTTTCTCAATTATCAACATTGTCAAGAACAATCCCAAGGAGTTCACCGTTCACTTTGGCGGACCTCGTGGAAAGGCTATTCGTCACAACTACACGTCTATGATGTTTGAATCCGTTGACGCCGAGGGTACCATTAAGTCTGAGAAGATTTTCAAGAGCATCACCGAAAACACAGCTTCGTATACGTTCCAGTCGCCAACAGGATTGCTGTCTGCGACCCAGTTCACACAGCCGGCATTGACTTTGATGGAGAAAGCCTCATTTGAAGATATGAAGGCCAAGGGCCTTGTGCCTGCTGACTGTTCGTACGCTGGACACTCGCTCGGTGAATACTCTGCGCTTGCGGCGCTCGGTGACGTTATGCCGATCGAGTCACTAGTTGACGTCGTGTTTTACCGCGGTATGACCATGCAGGTCGCGGTGCCACGAGACTCATTTGGCCGTTCAAACTATGGTATGTGTGCCGTGAACCCATCGAGAATCTCAAAGACATTCAACGACGCTGCTCTGCGATACGTTGTTGAGCACATTGCCGCTCAGACCAAGTGGTTGTTGGAGATTGTGAACTACAATGTTGAAAACACGCAGTACGTCACTGCGGGCGACTTGCGTGCGCTTGACTGCATGACCAACGTGCTCAATTTCATGAAGGTACAGAAAATTGACCTTGACAAGCTGATGCAGACCATGTCGATCGAGAACGTCAAGGCCGAACTGTCTGAGATTGTAGCCGAGATTGCAAAGAAGAGCGAAGCCAAGCCGCAGCCGATCGATCTTGAGCGAGGATTTGCTACGATCCCGTTGAAGGGCATTTCCGTGCCTTTCCACTCCTCGTACCTCCGGTCTGGTGTGAAGCCGTTCAACAGGTTCTTGATTAAGAAGTTGCCTCAGCAGGCTGTCAAGCCCGCTAACTTGATTGGCAAGTACATCCCTAACTTGACCGCCAAGCCGTTCCAGATTTCAAAGGAATACTTCCAGGAAGTGTATGATTTGACTGGAAGCGCGAAGATTAGAAACATCATTGATAACTGGGAGAAGTATGAGACTGCTTAAGGTTTGGAACTTAGCTTGCTATGATATAATGTTTCCTTTTTGTTGATAACTTTTTTAATATACAATGTTATTATCGCCAATGCATCGCCAAATCATTCACACTCGTCCACCATGAATAGTTCTTCGCTAGACCATCATCGATTCTACTCCGGTTCCAGGTATCTTGTCGTCCGTCTTCAATCTGGTCTACCGCGGCACGTAAACTCGAGTATACCAAGTTGATTTCTTCTTGAAGTCGCTCAGCATACCCACTAACGTCATTCCCAAGCACGAACTTAACCTCCGGTTCGCCCATGATCCTGTCGACTAGAAATATAGGCGCATGTGGCATGTAGTACAATGTCCGTGACCGCACGAGCTCAACGTGTTCACCTGTGACCTCAATGTTCATAAGTCCCATGATCTCTTTATCAAGCTCTACAAAGTCGGGATCGTAACATGACACTTTCTGCACTCCAAGCTCGGCTCTAAGACAATCCAACACTGCGGTCTGCCATTTCGAAATCTCCGTCTCACTAATCCGTCCAAGTGCCAGACACCTGATCTCGGTCACGTCCGACGCAACAGCCATAACATACTGCTTCAACACGGCATAAAACTTTGTCTGTATTATAACTGCCCGCATCCGCTTGATTGAAGCAACATGCTCTGAAGCCGTAGGCGGTGGCCGTGCTTTGTACTTTGACGACTGGGCTTTCCGCCGCCGGTTCGACACGACGGTCGTAAACTCCGGCGCAGCAGCTCGAGCAGCAGAGCTTAACTCATTTGAGAGCTGTAGCAACTCGACCTGAGTTTTGGCCGACACCGACATTTCAATGTGCCCTCTTACTCAGTTCAAAGACTCGAAAAGTTCATGAACGTCGTCGACAAGCCGCACCTCCAGGAAATTTATTGGGTTAGGGCACATATTTTTTTCTGTCCCAACAGGCATGTCAAAGACTTTTTGTAGAAAGTGAAACCTTGGTATGAGGCAGCAGATTTGCGAATTGCGACGATGGGGAAGTGTGAAATTTAGAGCGTTAAGGACACGTGGCGTTATATATCGTCAATTGAGTACGGCTAGAGATGCAGTTTGCGAAGAACATGATTTGGATCTGTCTAGACGTGAACCTGCGCAGCCAAAGCATGAGATTAAACCACTAGAAAGCGGTGTGAGAACTGGAAGGAAGGAGAGTGTCAATTATGGCAACGGATTTAAGCCAATGTCAGGTGTTAAACGGAGTACTCGTCGACTTCTTATGCCTGATTCTGCTGGCTTTAGTGTGTGTACTGTATTGAAGGTTTATAAGCATGATACTGATGATTCGCAGGACTTCGGAGTAAGAAAAGCAGTTTTAGAGAGTATAAATCTTCAATATCCTACAATAAGAGCACCTACCTTGGTTCAGTCCGCTTTACTTTCTGCACTACTACACCAAAACTCATTCGTATGTGCCTCTCCATCAGGCACGGGAAAATCGTTTGCGACAGCAGCACACTTGATCTCACAGCCACGATACAAAGCGCCATTACCAAGTGTTTCGTCACTGGTATTGGTTCCGTCGACTGAGCTTGGGTTCCAGTACATTGAAGTGATTTCATCATTGCTGAGATCAGGAAACGCGCCATTGAAAACACAGGAAATTGTGCAGTTTGTGTATAGGTCGAGCATGGGGCCTGAAGACGAGAAACTGCAATTGGATTTGCTCAGCCAGTGCCCTGCCCCAAACATTCTGATCGCTACCCCGAACCGTCTACTGGATATGCTAGCAGATCCAGAGCAGACGAAATACTTGAACTTGGGATATTTAAAAACGGTTGTGATTGATGAAGCAGATGATCTCATTCGCCCAGATTTAGCTTTAGCACCTACCCCCAAATCCAAGTCGCAAAAGAAGAAGAAACATAAACGACCGGTACTGGTAGCGATGGACTACATCCTCAAGCTGCGCAAGGCAGCGTTGGCAACGTATTCGCTTAAAGTACCGCTGCAAGTCATTCTACTAACGTCTGCAATAACTTCAGGTGACGATCTGTATCACTTTGCGAGCAATTCCAGCTGGATCAAAGCCGGCAGAACGAACACATATGGAGTGGCTGGATACTCTGGGCTTTCAGTGAGCACGCCGTTTGTTGATACATATACTGTGACGTTTGATCCAACGACAAAGACACTACAAGATATGAGTATGAATGACGAGACACAAGAGTCCGTTAGATACAAACCTATTACATCGGATATCACGCGAAATGATTTGATCGGGCTGAAAATGCTGCTCAAAGAGGATGGTATGAAAAAGGCAGTCGTGATCATTCCGGCTGATGCGTCACATTTGACAATACGCAGCACATTACGCGACATTGGCGTTTCTGCTGTGTCGTTAAACTATTTCGGTGGCACCAAAATAATCGACAGTGATCAAGTTCATGGCTACGGCTTGATTGATACGCAAACAATGTTTGACAAATCTACAGACTCAAAGACTGTCTCACCGGACATCATACTCGCATCCGCTAACCAGCTAGCTGGTCTACATTTTCCTGGCCTTTCTCGAATCTACGTTGTCGGCGGCTCTAATGCAGTCAGCCGGCTATCGGAATACAGTACGCTGCTATTACGAACACGAGTGTCTACACCTCGCGATATTGAGATGGAAGCTTTCAATCCTGACTCGATCCGAGCTGCAGTGCCAGCCGAAAACGCTAGAGTTGTGTTTGTGACTGTTAATGATGAAGCTTACGACGATCGACGAAAGCTTCTGCAAAAGTTCATTGACCAGCACACCATCCTGAGCAAGCGAATGTTTTCGCCTAGAGAAGATTCGATCGCGGATGACTTGGCGACAGAAAGTAACTCACTCTTGTAAATAGATATTGTAAAATAATGCGAATTTTGAACATTTTTTTGCTAGTAGCAATCTCGCTAATACTCTTACAACGCAACGTGCATGCCTAATATCGGCCATATCTACCAGAATCGCGTGACGGAGGTGGAGAACGGCGACCACCACCACCACTGCCGCCGCCGCTGCCGTATCCCCCATACCTAGGAGGTGATCTTCTGCTTCGATTACTGAATCGATCATTGCCATATCTACCTGGCGGGCTTCGTGATCGACGCCCTGGTGGACTTCTCGATCGACGACGACCTCCAGCAGATGCCATATAGCTATCTCTATACCCACCACGCCCACCGTTTCTGCCACCGCCTCCAAACCCACCACGGAAACCGCCTCGTCTATTAACTCGGTTTCCGCGAGAACGCACCGGAGGCGGTGTTGCAAGCTGGACGGTGACTTTGGCTCCATCAATTGTGCCGCCGTCCATGTGTGCGATCGCTCTGTCTGCAGCTTGAGAACTGTCATAGTTGATGTAAGCAACGCCGTTATTAACTTGTACTGTATAATTGTTAGCGATTGATGTTATATTTCATGATGTAATAAAAGCACACATTTTGCGTTCATTGGTAACCGAATATCAGTGATCTTTCCATAAGCAGAGAAAATATCACGTAAATGTCCTTCAAACACGTTTCTGGTGAGTTTTTCGACAGCAATCTACTCATGTTAGTAAATCAATTGGCCAGGGCACGCACACGACATACTCTATCGGGCAGCACTTTAGGTCGTGTTGGACTGCGAGATCGTGATCTTGAACGTGATGAGTAGCTTCTGCTGCTGTAACTCCTGCTTCTGCTTCGACTGTCAGAATAACTTCTTCGACTACGACTGCTTCCGCTTCTGCTACGAGAACTGTAAGATCTCGAGTAACTTCGTGATGATCTCGAATAGTAACTACGCGACCTAGATCTGGATTTCGACGGTGACAGACTTCGTGACGCTGAGCCATCATCAGACTTACTCTTCTTAGCTGAAGGAGTTCTTGATCGCGTTCTGCCTCGTTCAACTGAAGGAGACCTCGATCTCGAGATTGAAGCTGGACGCGTCTGAGAACGCGACTCTGGATCAGCCCTTTTAACTAGATTTAGCATAGTAAAACCAAAATTAAAATAAAACTTACATTTTTATTGAATTTTGGTGATTTTGAGTGGGAAATTCGCGTCTTCTAGGAGGTTGATTTATAGTGTATAAACTGTCATGATTAAGGCATAACAATGACAGTTTTATGCAATATCAAATATTCCCCGGACTGGGAAATGTTCAGCAAAAAAAATCACCAAAAATTGATTTTGAATTTTTTGTTTTAAATTTCGGGGAAATTCTGTATTTTTTTATACGAAGAAGATCAAGAGTGAATTGGAATATCTTTTACTTGCTTGGGCGGTGCGAAAGAAATGAGACGATCCAAAGTTTTCATTGGTTCATCTCATCCTGAACTCGGGAGGTTGATCTGTGATCGATTAGGAGTTGCAGAAGGAAAGTGTACATTAAAGAAGTTTGCGAATGGAGAGACTTCAGTTTCAATTGGTATGAAGGAGATAGGACGAGAGGGAAGTGTTTAGTAATATTGAGTAGATGAATCAATTCGTGATGAAGATTGTTATATTGTTCAAAGTGGAAGCAATAGGTGAGTAGTATTAGAATGATATTAAGTATATTGGGTGAGGGACTGGATTGATCAGGGAATAATAGAGTGAATGATCATATCATGGAGCTGCTCATCATGATTGCGGCGTGCCGAGGTGGATCGGCAAACAAAATCACAGGTTAGTGAAGTATTGAATGATATTATACTCTGGTTAATATGAATATAGCTGTTATGCCTTATTTTCCTTATTCGAAACAAAGCAAAATGAAGAGACATAGAGGTGCAATAACAGCAAGAAGTAAAGTGAATAATAATACTTCGAAAAATATACTGATTCGAATAGTGATTGCTAATTTATTGACTATGGCTGGTGCAGATCATGTAATTACTATGGATCTTCATGTAAGTAGATATGAAGAAATATTTGGAAGAAGCAATATTAATATATAGGCCGCCCAAATGCAAGGTTTCTTCACAAAGCCAGTTGATAATTTACATGCTGGACCTACGCTTGCAAGATGGATTAAACTGAATATAGCAGATTGGAGAGATGCTGTAGTCGTGTCAAAGAATCCTGGCGGTGCGAAAAGAGTAACATCATTAGCTGATGCTCTAAAGATTGACTTTGCAATGATTAATACAGACAAGAGAAGAAAGAATGACTTCCCGGTGTCCCGTGCATCCCCAGCTGTTAATGGAGATACTGGCGATGAAGCAGAGACGGATTCAATGACAATGTCGGAAATCCGGACTGCACGAGTTGTTCAAGGACACGTTGTTGATGATGACTATGAAGTTCCTGCTGAAGAGCTTGACACAGATACTTCTCACGCATCACAAGACAATGAAGCAATGTACTCTTCTATCTACTCATTAAACTCACAACATGACCATGCACTCGGTGGTACAATCGATGCAGTAGTTTCTGATGATGAAGAAGATGAACCTGTGGACAGTGAGAAGATGATTACATTGGTCGGAGATGTCAAAGATCGAACTGCAATCATTATTGACGACATTATCGATCGACCGGGATCATTTGTTGCTGCAGCAGAACATTGTCGAATCAACTGTGGATCAAAGCGTATCTATATCATTGCTACTCATGGAGTATTTGGCGAAGGATGTTTGGAAGAAATGGAAAGTTCATGGTGTATTGATCGGGTTAGTATTGAATGGTATTGTATATCTTTAAGTACTGACTTGAACAGATTATTGTTACAAACACGTTTCCAATATCTGCTGAACAGCGAGCCAGATCACATAAACTGACTGTGATTGACGTTTCTCCACTACTTGCTGAATGCATCCGCCGTAATCATTACGGAGAAAGTATTTCAGCATTGTTTGATCATTTACTAATGGTTGAATAAACAAATAATAATGCATATATGATGGGATCTTCTGCATTGGATTCAACAAAAGTTTGGTTTAATCTTATTTATCAATTCAGTCATTCGTAGAAATCTATTGATGTAGTAGATATACCCAGCGATGCAGTCTTTGGATTGCAGGACCTACGAATATTTCAATATCGTTTGTGTCTTAACGGAGCGTTGGAAGATTAAGCCAAGTCTGTAAAAGACACGCGTAATTTGATTTTGTTCTACGTTACGCGTGTAAGAAAGCAGTCTCACAATTTATTTGATATTTTATTTGTTTAGAATATACTCAATCCGGTTGAAAGTGTCGTATTTTTCGAGAGTCGTATTCGTATTCGTCTCTTGGTATCGGAAGTACTGTAGAAACGTGTTATTCTCAGCATGAGCTGATAAACGGCTAAAAGTATAATGTATTACGCGATTATGGCATAAATAATATAAAATCACAAGCTAAATGCCTCCCGGCCTATCGTTATCTTCGCTTACATACGCAGACGCACTCAACGTCTTACTGAGAGAGCATTGGCTCTCCCTTACGCCTTCAAGTCTCCTCCTTTCCCTCTTGTTTTCCTCAAGAAATAGGGAATTTTAGTTGCGTATTCAAGTACAAAACTAAATAATGTTCTTCGATCATTCAACTGCTCGTTACGTGTCACTATTGGCTAACTTCTATGTTTGTATGTAGTCAAGTCACAGGCTATTAATAGTAAGCTATACTAACGCGTATAGCCCTGGGATCCGGTACTCACTATGTTTACTCAGCATATGGCCCTCAGTTGGCTGCTAGACTAGGATTCACTGCTACTCAGTCATCGGTCATCGCTACTCTCGGCTCAGTTGGTGTTTATTTGTATGTCATGCTCCTGTGTGCATAGACCGTTACTAACTCACTCAAGCTCAGGTCCTCCTGCAGGTGTTATTATTGATAGAAAGAAACCTCACATTCCAATCATCATCGGAGGATGTCTGATTCTGTTTGGATACATGATGATGCGTTATGCCTACGTCTCGGAACTGAGATCGTTAGCTTTCGTTGGTATCTTTATGATTGTCGCTTCAACGGGAAACACATTCGCATACCATGCTTGTGTTAAGTGTGCTGCTGTCAATTTCCCTCATATTAGAGGTACTGCTACCTCTATTCCTGTCGCTGGATACGGTCTGTCTGCACTTTTCTTCTCTCAGATTGGAAATGCCGCTTTTCCTGGTGATACCGGCAATTTCATGTTGATGATCCCTCTTTTGGCTTCTGGCTTGGTCTTCCTTGGATTACCCTTTGCTAGACACATTCCATTAGATACCATTGTTGACTCTGAGGTCGCTGTCATTCCTGACAGCTTATTGGATGTCGAGACTGATGCTCTCCTCCGTCACACCCGTACCAACCAGTCGTCTCTTTCGTCCGCTGACGCCAAGTCAAAGGAGGCTAATTATGCTTCAATTTCTGAATTTGAGCAGGAATCGGTGATTTCGTCTTCTTCTACTGCTGAGTCGATTGTCGATGAGATTGTGCTCCAGGACCCTAACGAGATTGATATTCACGGCTGGGCTTTACTCCGTGACCCTAGATTCTGGGTTCACTTTTGCATTCACGGATTGTTGTCTGGAACTGGTCTGATGTACATTTTGTCTGCTGGCTACGTTCTTCGAGCATTGTTTACCTACAATAACCCTTTCATCTCTCCCAACGATCTTGCCAAAAACCAGGCCATTCAGGTTTCTTTGGTTTCGGTCTTCTCGTTCATTTCGCGTATCATTGCTGGTTACTCTGCTGATAGGCTTTCCAAGCGTGGTTACCAGCGCATGTGGGTCATCTTTGCTTCTGCTTGTGTTTTCATCATCGCCCAGATCGGTGGTCTGACAATCACCTCCTCGCGATTTATGTGGTTCATCTCCATCTTCAACGGAATGGGATACGGTGCCCTTTTCGGCTCGTACGCTTCTATCATCTCCGAGATCTTTGGACTGAAGCGATTCTCCGAGAATTACGGTTTCCTCACCGTCGCCACCGTCGCTGGCTCTGACATCTTTGCCTTCGCTTTCGGTGCCATCTACGACGGCAACAGCTACTTCATCAACGAAGACGAGTACTACATGAACCCGTCTGGCTACAGCAACATCACTGACTCATTCAACTCAACAATGGAGACCTACGAACGCCGGTTTGGATCACAGGTTGGCCAGGTTTGCGATCTCGGCAGAGACTGCTACCGTACTGCGTTCGCAATCACACTCCCTGGTGCCTTCATCGCTGCCATCTTGGCCCTGTGCGTCATCAGATACGAGAAGATTCGGAAGGAGAGAGAACAGCTGGAGGCTGACGCCGTCAACAGCGTCGCAGTCGAGGCTGAGTAAATCAGTTTAAAAATCAATATCATCATATTCACATTCAAAAATTATTCCCCGTACAGGGTTTAGGACTTGCACGGCATTTGGGTTGCGAGGGGTTTGGGATTAGAGGTTGTGGCTGTGGTTCGGTTTTAATTTAGTATACATGTTATGTCCAATGTATGTGTATAGATCATGGTTTTAGGGGAGATGCTATTCTCGGCAGCTTGAAGTGTCGAACTTGTAACTGTAGTACACATACCTACCAAAAAATCATGAATCCGCCATGATCATACGTGCATGCATGGTCTCACAATAATCCTGGAATGGACATGATCGCAATACTACAGCTCTCCCTTTACCCATTAATTCATATCACAATAATTTGATAGAACACTATAGCAAGAACAGAAACTCATAGCAAGAGAATATATAACAACTCCTGATACCATAACGCCCGCGCCCACTCACACCGACACCCACACCGACACCCACACCGACACCGACACCAACACCGACACCAACACCGACACCCACACCGACACCCACACCAACACCCACACCAACACCGACACCGACACCAACACCGACACCCACACCGACACCCACACCGACACCCACACCGACACCAACACCGACACCAACACCGACACCGACACCAACACCGACACCGACACCCACGCCAGCTCGCAACCTGGCTGCACCTACAGCGACGAACATCTGCAACTCCAACCACAATGAACCACACTGCATCCACAATGACACCGACAATGCCAGCAACGACTACAAGCCATAACGCCAATCACGCCATCAAACATAGAGTGAGCGAAACGGCAAACGATCACTACAGCAATCACAACAACACAACGACTACCACCACCGCAGCTACTACAACCACCTCAATTCCAAGCACAGTAACCACAACCACCTTATTTCCAAGCACAGCGAAGCGCCTCTAGATAGAAAATCACGAGTAAAGACGTTGAAGCACAATAGACACGAATCGAAACAAGCGAGAAAACATCACTGAAAAGTAGCAAGCACGAGAAATACAAAGAA
>NW_027117732.1:0-56926 GCF_038497795.1 Lipomyces arxii
TATCTATAATAATCGCTGTAAAAACAATGACGCGCTATTATTTTGTGCCAGAAGCTCATTCAAATACAACAGCAATACAGAAAAGCTAGAAGTTGCGAGCAGGCATATTCCAGGCTATCAGATCAGTTAGCAAAAGAATTTTGTGTCGTTATATCAAGGGTTTAAGCTCTTTATAAATAAACTTGAATGTAATAGCATATATTCATGTTCAATGAAACTTTATAAAAATTTGCAACATTGCCCAATCCCGTTCACCAAACTAGATTCAATATACTTCATAAATCAATGAGAAATGGCTATGAACTCGATGAACTTGGCGAACCCCGATTCATTGAGCCGCACCATGGGGCCAAAATCCGCGAGATTTAATCAAGCCATCAACAGGTACAATTCAATTTGAGGGTGAGTTTGGTAATCAAGATGTCGGACGATGAAGATTTCATGATGGCCTCTGACGAGGAGAATGTAAGTTGGATCTGTTAGATGAATGTGAATCAAGCGATTGGCTTACAGATGTGATAGTATGACTTTGAGTATGAGGACGACGATTTGGCATCTAATTCTTCAAACGTCGATATTGAAAACAAATATTACAATGCGAAAACATTGAAGGAAGAAGACGATCCTGAGCCGGTAATTGAAGAGTTTCTTGGGGTTGTTGAACTGGAGCCAGAGAAAGGAGAATGGGGATTTAAGGCGCTAAAGCAGGTTGTCAAGCTTTTGTTTAAGCGAGGATTCCATGAAAGAACATTACAATACTACACTGAGCTGCTTACATATACAAAATCTGCGGTTACTAGGAACTATTCGGAGAAGAGTTTAAACAGCATTTTGGATTACGTCTCTGCTGGCACTACGGATATGGCATTCATGGAGAAGTTTTATTCTACAACGCTTACGGCATTAGAGGACGCTAAGAATGAGCGTCTGTGGATTAAAACAAACTTAAAGCTTGCAAAGTTATGGCTTGATCGTGGAGAATACGGTAGGCTAGCAAAGATTCTTAAGGTGCTGCACGAAGCCTGTCAGATGGACGATGGAGGCGATGATCAATCTAAGGGCACTTATTTGTTAGAAGTATACGCATTAGAGATCCAGATGTACACTGAGACCAAGAACAATAAGAAGCTAAAGGAGCTTTACATTCGGACACTTCAAATCAAGTCTGCAATTCCACATCCGCGAATCATGGGAGTCATTCGGGAATGTGGTGGAAAAATGCATATGTCTGAGAAACAATGGGAGAATGCAAGAGAGGATTTCTTTGAGTCGTTCAGAAACTACGACGAAGCAGGCTCATTGCAGCGGATTCAAGTGCTGAAGTATCTGGTGTTAGCAGCGATGCTGTCCGATGCAGATGACATCAATCCGTTTGAGTCGCAAGAAACGAAACCGTACAGATCGAATCCACAGATCGCGGCAATGAATAGCTTGGTTGATGCTTATCAACGATCGGACATTCATGATTTTCAGCGAGTTTTAAAAGAGAACGGAGGCGTTGAAGGGTCTGGAGGAGGTATTATGAGTGATCCGTTTATCCATTTTTATCTTGACGACGTGCTTCGGCGAATCCGGGCCAAATTTATTGTCAACTTGATTGCGCCTTATTCGAGAATTGACATTGCTTATTTAGCACAGACTCTCAGCATCACGAATGATGAGATGGAGGAGTTGCTTGTCATGTTAATTCTTGACGGCCAGATTCAGGGAAAGATTGATCAAATCAATGGCCGGCTTGAGATTGAGGTCGCGCCAGACACAGGAGCAGAGGAGGCAGTGGCCGGAACCGAACAGCGGGAACGAGAGCAGGCAGCTAGAGCAGCAGCCGCAAATGATAGTCGGTTTTCTGCATTGCAAGCTTGGAGTTCGGGTGTTGAGAAACTTTCTAAAGCGGCATTTGGAATTACAGGTCGGGCTTAGTCAAGGTTATGTGGAATAAGTCACTATGATAGCGAAACATTTAGCATATCTTAAGTTATTCCATTTGTTTTAAACTGAGTCGAAATATGATTTACTTTGATTGTAGTGGTCAATTGCGTTGGCTTTGTGACAATGGAAACAGAAAAGCTTAAATACCCAATTTAACAAGGCCATGGGACCGATAAAGTAATCGAGTTTAAAGAGCGTACAATTGGGTCGCTTATCAGATAAAACTTTATAAATTTTGTCATCAATTTAGTATTCTCTTTGTTTTACGGCGAAACAAACAAATAAAAACAAGTTAAAGTGGAAAATAGAAAGTAATGGGTGCAATTGAGTTTATACTCACTATTATTTTTCAGCCCTTGAGATTGGAATTTAAGGTTTACCATGAGTAAGCAGAATCAGACAATTTAATCTCTGACTGGAGCTCTCTCTCATATTTCTGTTTACCCCACAAGAATTACTCTTAACTGGTCATATATGCAATTACGGTCAATCGAGTTCTTTCTGATCCAATAAGAGAACGGGTTTTTTGTATTTAGCTGTAGTTCGGGTTAAGAGTACGGCGTTGTGAGCAAAGTGTATATATTGAGTAAAGAGCTTTCATTTGGCACTTTTGACTGTCAGGTTCTTCTTTTAAAGACAGTTTGTTACATAGTTTTGCGTATATAAACAATGGGTCTTTTGTATGTGTTTTCTGCTATTTGTTATGATTTCACCGAGTGGCATTGTGGTCCTGATTAATATCATATAATTCAAGATGTGAACTATAGCTAACTATGATAGATCACTTGGAACGCCATTACCTTGGAAAGAAGTTGAAAAATACGCAGACCATGTGCGTGAACACGGCATTAAAGTGTGTGCAGATATGCGTTACGTTTGACCTTATACTGACGAAATTCAAGCAACTAATAAATATCTGGAAAAACGAAAAGGACAGTAGAGGAAATAAACTTCTATGGGGAGATGAGGTACGATAACTAATAAAGCGTCAGCTTTAGTTGCTAAACAGTGTAGGTGGAATACATGGTAGTGTCTTATGATGATGAAAACAAAAGAGCACTACTATCTCTCCGTCAAGCAGAGATTCTCTTGGCATTAGAAGAAAATGAGAAGGAGGTGCGAATAGAGGAAAATGCATTGAATCTTGGGTATGTGGTTCATTGTGAAGGTGTTGTAAAAAACTAATACGTCAAGACCGGGCCAACGAATTCCTACGTTTCATCCAGAATATGGCAGGTACATGCTTGAAGCTACACCGGGGTTTCCGTACACGTCTTCGCTAGATGACTTGCTGAATGTTGAGACAAACATGACCCGCCGTCGAGAAATCGCGAAAGCCCACATGATGCCGCATGAGTTCCCAGTCACAATTGCATCATATCCTCGTTTAGGTGCTCCCGGCCAGTTCACAGACCCATATTACCCGCCTACCGGACCTGCCAGCCGGTCTCTGTTTTTGCCAGATGAGTTGATTAATCCACACGCGCGATTTCCTACGCTGACCGCCAACATTCGTGAACGTAGAGGGTCTAAAGTTGCCATCAACGTACCAATATTCAAGGACACAAACACTCCGTCTCCATTTATTGATCCGACTATTCCTTTTGACAGAGATATTTTTCCTGAAGATGCAAATGCGCGTGATGGAGCTGCCAAGCCAGACCACATTTACATGGATAGCATGGGTTTTGGCATGGGATGCTGTTGTTTGCAAATCACGTTTCAGGCTACGGATATCAATGAAGCCAGGCGATTATACGATCAGCTGACCCCATTGACGCCAATATTTCTGGCTTTGACGGCTGCTAGTCCGGCCTGGAGGGGATACCTGAGTGATCAAGATTGTCGCTGGAACGTTATTGCCGGCAGTGTAGACGACCGGACCGAGGAGGAACGAGGATTAAAGCCGTTGAAGAATCAGCGGTTTGTTATTCCAAAGTCAAGATATGATTCTGTCAGCTATTACATCTCCCAAAGCCCGGACTTCAGACCAGAGTACAATGATATCGAGTTGGTCAAAGACGAAAACATTAAGAAGACGTTGATGGATGCTGGTTTAGACGAACAGTTTGCCAACCATTACGCACATTTATTCATTCGAGATCCGATCGTTGTGTTTTCGGAGCTGGTTGACCAAGACGACGCGGTGTCGTCCGATCATTTCGAAAACATTCAGTCGACCAACTGGCAGACCATGCGTTTCAAGCCTCCTCCACCCGGCACTGACATTGGCTGGCGTGTTGAGTTCCGAAGCATGGAAATTCAAATCACCGATTTTGAGAACGCCGCGTTCGCGATCTTCATTGTATTGGTCACTAGGGCGATTTTGTCGTTCAAGCTAAATTTCTACATCCCCATTTCGAAAGTTGACGCAAACATGAAGGCCGCACATTCGCGTGATGCAGTCTTGAACGAGAAGTTTTATTTCCGGAAAGACATATTTGCACCAAACTTGCACAGCCATACCGAGCCCGTCACCGGGTCTGAGACTGAGAGCGAGGACGCGAGCGGATCGGTGTACTCGTCTGACTGCAACAGCATTTGCGACCCTGTCGCCCGTCCTGCGCGGCTGCCGGTTGAGGAAGAGTACGGCATGTTTACAATCAACGAGATCATTAACAGCAGGCAGTCTACTTCCTCTTCCGACGGCGGCGACGACGACGAATTTGACCAGTTTCCTGGTCTGGTGCAGTTGGTCCAGAGCTATCTTGACACGATGGCTGTAGATGTGCAGACCCGGTGCACGTTGAATGCGTACATGGACTTGATTAGCAAGCGCGCGTCGGGCGAGTTGCAGACCGCCGCGTCGTTCATTAGAGAGTACGTTCGGGGTCATCCGAAGTACGAGTTCGATTCGGCTGTTAGCGAAGAAGTCAATTATGACTTGGTCAAGGTGGTCGAGCAATTGACTCTTGGGCAAGAATGGGACGGTGTTGGCATAAAACTGTTGGGTGGCATGAACGAGCGACGATAGATTACAATATAAACTACCTTTTTTTGCATGCAGTTTTTATAATAGTAATACAGTTTATAAAAACATGAAAATTTTCTTATTCGCCCGTATTATCATTCAACGCCTGCGAGATTCCGTCCAGTAAATCATCAATCTCCTCAATCTTGACACCACATGAAAGCGAAATAAGCCGTCTGTAGTCGTTCATTTTCTCGCCAACCCCGGCAGCCGCCCAGAGCTCTACAATCTCGTCTACCATTTTCCGGCGCGCGAGTTGCAGCAGGTACAGTTCCTTTGCGAGTTCCTGGCCGAGCCTGCTGCCTGATCCGTCGCCGGCCGCGACGTGATTGAATTTGCTGCTGTGGCGCTTATCGCTCTCGCTACCGCCGTCAGACAAAAGCTTGACTTCTTCCTCGCGGACGAGTTTGAGCAAGTCCCGCCTCTGGGTCCGTTCGATCAATTTCTTGAGTTCAAGTGCTCGAGCCGCAACGCGTTCTTCGGCAAGCTTGGTCTGCCGCGAGATCGCTTCCGTATCTTGATTCCCCGACTCGGCCTGTAGTTCCTTGACTGTGACCGCGCACGAAGTAATTTCTTTGCTCATGTTGTCAAGCAACTGTGATGCCTGGTTGAGATCTGCTTCCTTATCGTTCAGCTCGACGTCGTACGCAGACGCAAGCGCTTCAAGACGATCGGCCATAGCTGGAATGACTTTCTGTGTAGCCTGGATCGCCGCTTCGGACACGTGCGGAACTGGAGACACGATATGTGATTGTCCGGCAATCAAAGGCACGGTCCCGTTCGGTCGTCGGACAATGCTGCCGTTTGAAGTCACCCGCGAGTGAGTATGTCCGTTCATAGACAGGTTATCCATCTCACCCCTAAACGGCGACGATGACGATTTATGAACTCCGGAACTTAGATGCGAACCGTTGTTTAATGAAGCGTAGATATAAGACTGGGCTGTGTGCCCTTGTTTGTTTGGAATCTGCGTGCTGGCGGCATAGCTCAAGAAGACTTTGATACATTTTCGTGACCCGTTCCGGGCTGCGATGTGTAACGCCGTGTCTCCATTACTGTCCTGTTGGTTCAAAAACTGTGCAATCAGTTCCCGTGTCTGAGACTCGGTCAGTTTTGCCATTATGATCTCGATATAGTATCGAGCCGCCGAATGCTTTGATTTTGATGCAGTGATCGCCGCTGTGTGATGGAGCACTGTCTGGCCAAATCTGTCAACTTGGAAAATCGTGGTTTGCAAAATGTCGACAACTTTAGGGAACGTTCGCCGCTCATAGTTGTTTGTAAACATGATTGCCCGGATCAAAGGCGTCTGTCCGAGATTGTTCACGATCGAAATGTCGGCGCCACCTTGAAGAAGCACCTCAATCATTTTAATGTGACCGATAGCACATGCCCAGTGAAACGCAGTGTGGCCCTCGTCATCGATCGCGGCATTCACGTTGAAATCAGCAGGCGGTCGGATAAGAAAATCGGGAATGTTGTCTTCATCCGGGGCCATGAAATAATCCAGCAGCCGATTCGAGTACTCAATCTGCGCGGCAGCAATGTCGGCATGCGTGATTCCGTGGCCAAGCGCTTCCTGCAGCTTGCGTTTCCGCCGCCGGCCGTCACTGTTGTCAGATTCACTGTCGCTGGCTGATGACGAATGCGTTGACAACGAGTCAGAGTCCGCAGATATGCTTTCGTCATCCGTTGCCATTTGCTGAGTGTACACTCGTCCCCCATGCATTTCTTCTGATCCAACATCATCCATCCCAACATCGCTTTCTTCCTCGACTTCTTCCTCTTCTACCTCCTCATCTTCCTCTATCTCTTCTTCATCATCGTCATTGTCATCTTCGTCATCTTCGTCGTCATCCATACCATCATCGACTCGCACACCTCGTCCATACACAGCAGGACGACCTCCTCTACTACGGCCAAAGCCTCGCGCCCTGCTGCCACCAGTAGCAACTGCAGCTGCCCGTCCAGCAGCCGCAGCAGCTCTTCCTGCAGCTGCAGCCACAGCCGCCGCCGCCGCAGCAGCAGCTCGTTTCGAATGAGCAGCCGGGGCCGTAGAAGCATTGGATGCGACTGCATGACGAGGTGCGCCTGCAGTCTTTGTCATCCGTCCTCGGACTGAAGACGCGGTTATGTGTTTTGGCGCTGGAGGAGGACTTGTCGACGTCGGCCGGTAGTCAAACACCGGTCGTAACTGATCTTCGACACGGTATTGTATAGCAATTTCTCTGCCTCTTTCCAGGGGTACCCATGTTCCTGGCCATGATTAGTCCATCATTGATCAAAGAGGACAAATAAATTGACTGACCTTGATATTTGCCATATCCGCCCTGTATTTTCTCGTGAACACCTTTCTGCACTTCCCGCTCGAGAATTCTTGTCCGTTGAGGTTTGTCAAAGTTTGCAACCTTTAAAATCTGAGTGGCGTTCATCCAAGCGTCTGACCTTCTACGCATGACGGCGACATTGCGGCAAATAAACTCATAAACAGGGACCTAAGCAATGTTTAGCCACTTGCTACAGCTCTCGTATGCCTCTAATCATGGTCTTACCCCGGAGTATGTTGCTTTGTATATCTGATCTTTAGGTTTGTCCGCCATTTCTGCCGGCTGCGGTAATTGTGGTGTTTCTTAGTATAAGTTCGTATCGCAGTACTATAATATATAATCAGGACCTGTCTTACAAAATTTCCCTTGTCAGAACGGGCAGAAACATCCATTTAGCGAGAGCATTTAACAGCAAACGCGTATTTTCAATGTGTTCTACAGCCAGAATTAGATCTTACCTCTTATTAATGAGTAATTTAGTACCAATTGAAATTATGATTTTGATTCGTCAGCCTTAAACCTGCTTTATTTAGTGATTTAAGGACTTTCGAGCAATTCTCGACGCCGTCGCGTTTATGGAGATTTGTGTCGTCCACGCGTCGACGTGCATAAACATAGTACTAGTTATGCCAAAGCAAGTGCTACTACATTTATGCTTTAAATGGCACTACCAATAAAGCTACGTTTATGGTGTAAAGGTACACTGTTTGCGCATTATTGCATATCCAATCACGGACGACTAATTTCTTGGTGCTCCCTCCACACAAGAACAGCTTCACGAAGCAATTTCTTTTTTATTAACGTAAAAGCGTTTGCATTTTGAAGGCAAAATACAGAATGGGTGGACACGAAACTTTTGAGACTTACCACTGGCCTCCAGTTGGTATGTGACTGTAGTGATACCACGAACTAGTGCTGACTATATTCATAGCCACTCATCAAGAAATGAAGGAAGCCAAATTGCCGTTGGGATACAGAGATCGGTGCGCAAGTCTTCTGATTCCATTGAGTAAGTGCAGACACGAATTCGCTTACCTGCCGTGGAAGTGCGTTGTACGTATTGGTCAAACATTTAAGTAAAGCAAATCTAACAAATACTTGTTCAGGATGAGCGACACAGCTACGAAAAATGCGAATACATGGAGTTTCAGGCCAGAGTACACAAATCGAAGGTTTTGAAAGACGAGGCTTTCAAGGCTGCGGCCGCAGCAGAGGCTGCTGCTACTTTGGCTACATCATCATAAGCTATAGGGATCGGTTCGTGGGAGCGGTTGGCGAGTCAGATCGGGGGATTACGTTTCGCCTTTTGTATTTGTATATATGCATCATTAATAGACACATTCAAACTATACATCATACGCAAAATTTGTCTTCTGTAGTGGAACTATGTGACATTAAGTGCATTGAACAGGCAGGCCTTCTTGTGTTTATTTTAAGGTCACTGTTCTCATCAATCTTCTGTTTTTGGTATTAGTATCGTGCTTTACAGTGTTAATATAATGCTTAAAGCATTACCATATCTAGACAGCAGACTCGACCGTATCAGATGCACCATGAGATTACACAATTAATTTGCGGTGACTTATTTATAAGTACTGTGAGATGGTGTAGCTTTGACTGTTTTCAATAAGCATTTCGTAATACTCTCATAGTTAGATGCAGTGTTGCTATTGAGATGTCACTAAGTTAAATCGAAGTTCACCACAAGACCCTCGAATTTACATTTTTTCGTGCTTTACTAACAGCGCAGCATGGAGTGGGTGATTATAGCTCTCTGATTCTACAGTTTGCTCATGATAAATCGCTTGGACTCCATAAATACGCAAACATCACAAATATAATACAAACCAAAACCATAAACATCACAGATATAACACAAATCAAAACATAACTATGCATCAGATAACAAACGTCCAGAAATGTTCAAAGCAAAGCTACACGCCGATTTTTCATTCACTTGACAAAAAAATATCATCGCGCGTCTTTTTCAGCTGCAGTTGTAGCACTAGTCGACGATTCGTAGGTGTTTGGCGGGATTAATGTTGGTTGATTCTTATAGTGCTCGACAGTAACGCCGTCGACGGTCATAGGTATGGCCCAAGCAAGATAGTCTCGTCGGACTTCGACGTAGTCATATGCGAACTCGCCGATTTGATCCTCGTCCATGCCGCGCATTTCAGCATCTTCGCTTGCACGGAGATGCAGACCAGGAATGTGGTCTAGGATGTAGCAGATAAGCGAAGTCAACACGAAGGTATAGCCTGAACATGCAAGAACAAAGACAATTTGCTTGTAAATTGCAGCCCAGTTATGATTCAACCATCCGCCTGTTGCGCCCATGTTGATTCCGTCGAGTCCGATTACATAGTCGACTGCAAAGAATGCGTTCCAAATAAGGCCAATCATGCCGGCGACTCCATGCTCAGCGAAGATATCGAGCGAGTCGTCAATTTTAAAGACAAATTTGAGTTTGGTGGTGAAATTGCAAACGATGCCGGAAAATATTCCGAGAGCAACAGATGCCCAAAGAGGAATGAATCCAGATGTAGGAGTGGCTGCAACCAGCCCAGAGATGAATCCAGAGCAGACCGCGACGGTTGACCATTTGTGCTCAAGACGATAGTCCACGCAGCACCATGAGATTGCTCCAAAGATGGCAGTCAAATTTGAATTCCAGCAAGCATATATTGCTCTCAAGTTTGCGCCGAATGAGGACGCACCGTTAAATCCAAGCCATCCGAACCAGAGAAGAATTGTGCCGAGCGTGACAAGAGAAACATTATGAGGTCTGAAGTTCAGCAGCAGCCTTTCGTTACGACGACCAAGAACCCACGAATACGCCAATCCACCAACACCTGAACCGATTTCGACGGGGCCACCACCAGCATAATCCAAAACACCCCATTTGAAAGCCCAGCCATTTGCGTTCCAGGTCCAGTATGCTATAGGGGCGTAGACGATTGTTGCCCAGATGAAAGCAAATATCAGAGCTGGAAGCATACGTCCACGTTCAGCAACGGAACCCATAATGATTGCGACAGTGACGGCACAGAACATGCCTTGATACATTGAGAAAAGAAGCTCGGGGACAAGTGGTGATCCGGGTGAAGGAGCACCAAGCACATCTTTAAGCCCAATATTGCGAAGATTTCCTATGAAGGGATTTGTAGCACTGGGAGAGAAAGCAAGAGAATAAGCCCAAAAATACCAAGTGAAAGTTGCAATGGCACCACCCATTAGACAAATCCAAATCATGGACAAAGCCGATTTGCGACGCGCAAGACCAGAGTACAAAAATCCCAGACCAGGTATCATAATTAAGACCATACAAGACGAGATTGTAACATAAGCTACATCACCAGCATTATAATATACATTGAGATTTTCGATTCTGGAGTCACCTCCCGTAGTGTCTCTTCCGTTATATTCCATGTTGAACTAGAATACTTATGGCGTATATCTGATTTGCTGTGATTATTGCAATAAAAAATATATAGGCGAGATGAAGAAGGAGAATTCAGTGAAAAAGAATTAATAAACTACTAATTTGTGCGATAGACGGAGGATACAAGGACCAAAAAAAGTAAATTCAGTCCAAGTCTGGCAAGTCTGGCAATCCGCGACAAAAAGAAGGTGCGGCGCTTTTGTGCGAGAATCATTAATACTATTATGGTGTATATAAAGCAAATCAAGCTTATGCAAAACGAGGGTACCATAGTACCCATAATAAAATGACGTTATGACAGTAAAGTGTGGCGCTTTTATAGTTTTTAAAGTTTACACCGCCATTTCCGCACGAGAGAGCTCGGCCACACACGGCCCTCGTTTTGTTCGTGAGTGTGAAGAGGACGGAGTAGAAGGCATAGTCTGAAATAAATGGATCAAGAGCGGGTAAAACAAAGTAAGCTATTTGCATTAATGGGCTCGTGATGGACAAGTTGATCAGGGATTTGATGCCAGGAAATTTATGCCGAGAAACTTCAAGGCTGAGCATATTTTGACCACTTTTTATTCCTTGATTTCTGTAACTAGAGCGTGATTACTGATGTGATCAATTGTTTATGATTCAGGCACTTCTTGGAAAATTTGAATCAGACTGCGCAATCAAATTTATCGCCAAATACAGCACGCTTTTGTCCGAAGTATTTCAACATGAATACTCGCAAGCGAACGTCATATTGGAAATTAGTGTGGCCAGATTCTAGTATGGTCACACTGAATGCGTAGTAATAAACATCGTACTTGAATATTACCGCTTTTATCTTGAATAAGCATTAGTATATTCCTAGGTTTTAACGTATTGATCACAATCACTAATCTTTTTAATTGATTAGATCGCAATCGCTTACTTTACTTTTCAAACTACACGCGACTACGCCATTCAAATTACGCGTGAGTAACGTCACGTGACATACTAAATGTCGCTTGCATTGTTCAACAAATGTAAGTTTTGGCTATTCTCATACGCTCATCGTACAATCGTCTAATATTACACGCGTTCATATCATCTCCAAGACAAGCCACAACACGTTCAGCTTCTTCAATCACTCCTACAGCAATCTTTGATAGCAGAACTTGCGACTTGGCTCTATATCTCACTCCATCAGATCGTCCACTTATAAATGCACGTAACTGCGCAAGTTGTAACGTGGCTGTCTTGCTACTTGAGTCTGCGTTGCAAATAATGTCTGACTGTGCAACCGCTAATGCAACCTCGGTCCGATACGAAAGTGCATCCATTGTAAGTGTATAATCATCTAAATACCCTTCAGTCTGTAGGAACTGCTTCTTGTTGTCATCTAACAATTGCATCACTTGACCAGAAATGTCAAGCTCCGTGTACATGTTCGACTCAAGAGTAAACCCATATTCACACAACAAGAACCCATTCACGTGAGCACCGTATGACAAAAATATTTCTGCTCCCGCCTGATAATCTTGTGTCGTCGTCAGGCAAAACCGTTTTCTGCCTCGAATCGAAGTGACACTAATCGAGCACTGTTTCGTTAGTCATCTGTACCTTTGCAAAACTTGCTCAATGACGTACCTGAGGCTGATCACTGTGGTTCAGAAAGTCAATCATTGGTGCTAAGGTCATGCAATCTTCTGGTGGCGCGCCTGGTATCTTAAGAAACAGACAACGCGAATTGACTAATTTGATCAGCTCGGAATCCTTTGCCTAGTACAGTTCAAGTTATACCACACATCCATGCCCGTAGAAAGACTTGGACGTCAATTTGTTGACAAAATACCGACCCGACAACAGCTATATCATCTTCAAACTGTGTAATCATCCTTGTCACATGCGCACGAGTCTTTAACGGTAACAAATCTATCAAATTTTGTTCGCTTTTGAGTACATGCCACACAAGCGGAACTGTATCGAAATCTGCTAATGTAGGCAGCACATCAACAAATGCCTCCCATTCTGAATTCTCAGTCGTCATCTCATGGTATAAAAAATACGCCAGTAACTGGTGACTTGATGTTTCATCCACTACCTTTTTGCTGACATATTCCACAGACTCATTTTTGAATAGCGATGCTCGTGCAGTATATGGATTGAGCAGCGCAGGCAATGGGAACTGAAATATGTGTGTTCCTTTCTTGGCAGGCTTTGCTGCTATCACACCAATCCCACGATCAGCAATTGGTGTTGCCGTTACAAGCGAAGATATATGCACATCTCTAGACTTCAGCCAAGCCGCCAATCGTGTTATTCTATCGGTCATTCTTCATTGTCGTCCGTTGTTTATACACCCTCTACTCTGATTGAATTCTCTCTACACATCAAATAAAGTTTTAAAGCATAGTGCGGCTAATAAAGGGTCAGGGTTATATTTTAACTATGACGGAATTACCATTCTGAACTGTTCAATTCACCCCGCGTTATACTCAGTTCGACTCGGCTCAAATCGGTTAAATAAATTTCATCAATTCTTTATAAAAAGCAGAAAGGTCGTTAAAAAATCACGAAAATAAAACGCCGAGAATCTCCGACCAAAAATAAATTCAAATTGAAACGAACGTAAAAAGGTACGAAAAGTTAGAACGAAAACTCAGTTGGTTCCCAGTGCAATCCAAGTCTTGCATACAGAAGTAATTGAACTTCCCGCCAAAGTGCTTTCTGTTCGGTTATAGAAATAGGCGGTGGAACTGGTTTTTTGATGTTCAATGTTTGAAAGAAAGAATTCGTGCGAGACAACAAGCCTGGCATCCCAGTCTCTGGCTGAGGAGCCTGTGTTACAGCTCGTCGAGTAGATGATGTACGGTTTAACAACACCCGTCGAAGTAGATTGCTTTGTACAGTGGACGCTTTAGCTTGTTCCTTGCGTGCAACTAGTGCTGCTAATGCCTTTGCGTAGTCCAGTCTTGCTTGCGCTTCACACCCAAGCGCCAGAAGATAGTTGTCAATTAGCCGTCTCCATTCCGGCAGTGTCAGGATTTGCGATTTCCGTCCACATATACGGACAGTCTCTCGAGCAGTCCGGATGCGATGGTCAAAACTGAACTCTGCCTCTACATAAATATCAGAGCTGGCCAGTATCGTAGCGACCTGGTCTTCTGTGGAATCTAGCGGCAGCAGCACGACTTTGAAGTTCTCTTCTTTGAGTAATGGCGGAACTGGCCATTCAGGTTTGAGTTCTGATACAATACATAGTGACCGTAAATCATTCTTTTCCCAGTCAACCAATGCTCGTTTGGTGAACGACGGCCGTCTGAGATACAAATCCGCAATTCCCATACTAGAAAACAATCCTTCATCTCCAAAACATGACGGCGTTCGGGAATGCGAAGGATAAAACTGATGCGGAGGCTGTGGAGGAAACCTAAGAAACACTTCAGGAAGATACATCAAGTCAAACGAGCACGGAATGACGTCTAGTACCGACAACGTCGGCACCTGTGTGTTCAAAGTCGAATGCCTGCTAAGTTGAAGCTGCCTTGTTGTGTTCGTAGAGTGATTGCTCAGACTGCTGTCATTGTCATACCCGTGATTGAGATCGACAGTCTCCACATGTTCAAATTTCGCCGCTACTTTGGCCATGGTACCTGAATGGAGCTGGTGGGCATAAGCATTGCCGTCTCCAGGCAATGGCAATACCTTTGTGCGATCCATTTTTGAAAATGTCGTCGTTCAAACTGAAGATTCTTTGCAAAATGCTGATTTCAAAGAGTCATCACTAAAGATATTCACAATTGCTGGAAATACGCTGACAGCTAGTGCCCGGCATCGGCATCGATCGAAATCAACGGGCCCGACGCCGACCGGAACCCCATATGAGACAAATAGTGGGTACGGGTTAGCACACGGAGTGCGGGGGATACCACACGACAGTTATAACTCTATTTTAGTGCGGCTCAATAGTGCGTTCCGATATCCCACCCAGGCACAAATGAAAATCCTCTCACCCGGCAATTTTACGACTCAAAAACCATAACAATTAGAACTTAACTCAATTCTCTAAATAATACTCTGAATTCTCTCAACAATAATAATTTCTGCAATAAGGTTTAAAACAAAAACGTGATCTAAGCGGATGATGCGCCAGAATTCAAAGAAGCCTTGCGTTCAATGACGTTATCCGCAACTTTAGCTTTAGGAGCACGGCGACGTCCAATGTAATATCCCAAAATAAGCGTCATAATTGCGCCGACAATTGTTCCGACTGCGACTCCAGCTTTGGCTCCGCCGCTGAGTCCATCATGATCGGCAGCGGCCGGCTCAGCTGTGGCTGAAGCGGGCTCAATGTCTTCGCCGTTGTCATCAGACAATGCAGCCGAGCGAACAGCCTCTGGATCAGCGTAAGCATCCGCGACTAAGCCAGCGTTAACGAACCCGATGGCCCAGGAGGGCATTGTAGACTCAGTGATGTTAAGCTTCGCGATCGCAATGTCAGCGGTAGTGCATTCTGTAGCAATACGTCTGTTTGCGATTAACTCGTCAGAGTCAACGTGACGAATAAACTGAGTTACGTGATCAGAGACAAGCTCAGGATAGACAACAGATACCAAGTCAAGCAAGACCAAGTCAGGACGAGCTGGGCCTCTGTCGTTGAAGTTGTGGCGACGCGCGTTGTTCACCGCCTTGTCACCCATGAAAATGTGCTGGTTCTGAACCGCGTACATGCTAGCGACTCCGGTAGTGGATACCCAAGTCGACATGTTCATGCGGGGAAAGTCGTACTCCTGACTGTACTGGGTCGTGTCGATAATACCCCACGACTGCTGAGCAAATGCAGTGTTCATGGAGCTGGGTGAGAGATCGTAGTCAGAATTGAACATTGTGTTTTCTGGCGCAACAGCATCAGCAGAAACGTTGACAAACTGAACACCGGCATCCGATGCAAGAGTCTGCCACCAGACACCTTGGTTAACTTCAAACAAGTTCGAGGTCAAGTTGAAGTTGACAAGAGACAAGAAACGGCCCTGGGGATATGCGTTCTGCATGATATTGTCAAAGACACGAGCGGAAGTTGTTTTGTAGCTAGTTTCAATAGCAGCGTAGACGTCCAGCGCAAGCTGTTCGAGACCGTAGAACATGCTGACAAACTTGATGTAGCTAGCGCTTTGAAGTGGGCTCAACTGACCGTCGTTACGGACAAACACACGCTGGGGATCTCCACCTTCACCGAAAAAGGTAACATCAACATCCTGATCTTCCATCATGTCCCATCTCTCTTGTTCGTAGGTCACATTGTTAAGAATGTTTCCACGAATGCAAGACGAAGTCACGCTCTCGTACTCTCCAACTTTGGCGATAGACTCAGATTGCCCAAGCATCTACATCCATCAGCAAAATCCGACAAGCGCACTTCGGGATTCAACTTACATCAATTAAGTGCTGGGTGAAAGGGTCCGTGGCAGCAACCTTGGACACAGGGATATGGATCGCAAGAGAGTTCTCACCAATGACCTCAGTAGGAGGAGCATCCCTAGTACAGTACAAGACAACATAGCGTCTCTGTCTGTTACGGATCGAAACAAACGTATTGTTATATGTTGCGGCAAAAGGTCCCTCGCCGTTCTCAAACTTGATGTCAAAGAAATCGACATCAGAGTCCCAATTGGCGTTCATGCATCCGGGTCTCAAGGCAGTAACAGCTGTCGCAGCCACGATAGCAGACAGGAAAAAGTTCTTAATCAAAGTCATTGAAAGGTGCGTCCGGAGGTTGGATAGAGAATAAACGAAGAGCGTCAGCCAGGACTTATAAACTGTCATGACTGACGGTCTCGGTCGCTCTGAACATAAGATCAGAATCAACAAAGTAATTACAGATGATCAGAAAAAAAACAGCAGCTTGGCTTGTAGTCAGTTCCAGATCAATAAGATTAGAATCAGCAAAGTAATTACAGATGGTCAGAAAAAAAAGAGCAGCTTGGCTTGTAGGCAGTCCAGACCACAATACTACCAACCAGCTCTATAAGATAGAGTCTTGGCCAAGTATTATGCATAGTTCAGATTTACTGAAGTCAGCACACAGACAATTGGCATTGCACAAATTTCTCTGGTGAGAGTAATAAACTGATGATAGCGGACATATTATCGTCTGGGCGTTTGCAGGAATTATCAGATCGAACACTTTGACAAGTGCGTCTAGCCCTGACGAACAGTGCCTCGGTAAAGTATTCCGAAGACCTAAGTCTACTTGCATCAAATGATGGCATACGATTTATATCACCGTGATATCTCGGCGGAAAGTCTAGATTTGTTGTGCCAGGCTTTCGGTTGTTGATGGTGGGGTAAAGTTGTTAGAATATAATCGAGCCACATTGAATTGCCAATACCGCTCGCAAATGCCCCATTTGTTCGCCTTCGTCATTTGTACTCACGTAGTACTCGCGTAGTACTCGCGTAAAATAAAATTTACTTCTCAACGTACACCATACGTCCGGCACCTTTATTGAATATCACTCTAAGTTCGACGAAAGCAATGTGGTGTAAGATGGCCAGCCCTCCATGTTCTAGATCGCGCAATGGACATTGGGTGCAATTATTGAGATGATGCCAACGTCGTCACTAGTATGTCCAGTCAGGACTATTCAGGGCTCGGGTGGACGCTGCCGTGACTGGTTGGCTTGGCAAACTGATCTGCGAACAGAGTCCAATTGTGGAGTATTATTCTTTTACTTCACGCTCTTGAAAGAACTGACTTAATACATGACATGCAGTAGAACTTTTGAGAAAACACTGGCGCAAATTTTCAGAGGAGGTTAGTGATTTGCAAACAAACCAGTAATTATCCAGTTTGCTCACAAATTGAGTGTCGAGCTAGTAGACCAGCATCGCGCACACTTGTAGACTTTGAAGAAACCCTAGCCTTGACTGCCTATAAGATATATATATACGTTTAAACCAACTGAATTGAAATGCATGATCTGTACTTTAAATCGCTAAATAGTAGTCAACTATTAACGTTTGACCCCAAACATAACAAACTTTTGCCAGTTTAGAATATCTAACTTTGAGTCAAAGTTCGGATTGCAACTTTAGGTTCATCGCTACCGTTCTTATTAAGCTGGTTTTAAACTTTAGACAAACTTTATCAACCATACTTGATCATAAAACTCTAACGAGCTCTTTCAGTGAGAGCCCTCTTTGACATGATTTCATCTTCACCGCTCATATAAACTTCCATTTAAGCCAAGTCCATTTGGACTAGTTTGATCAACATTATTGACTGTTAAAATTTATTTAGTGCGACTGTTTATGCGATATTATTCTGGCTTTGTTCGGCTTTGTTCATGCCTCAAGTTCAAATATATGCTCTTTGACTGTTAGCTTGTATTGTGCTAGTGTGTATTATGCACCGTATGTGGCGGTGACTACATTTGAAGCGCTAACCTAAACGTGCGTGTTGATTGTACGCACTGAACAAAGCGCAGTAGGATTGCAAATGCAACGAAGTGGCTCAATGCCACATAATTCCGCAGAGTTAGGACAGCTCAAATACGAGTTGTTTCCGGTATTCTTGTGAATTGTCGTCAATCTTGCGGATTCACTTACCAATTCAATGCTATTTTCCATTATATCTGACAAGTTGGTCCGGAGATATACATCAAGCGGATCGTTGATGCCAGATCGTCGCAATGAGATCTCAGTCCGAGGGAAAAAAATTGGATCCAGCAATTGATACTAATTTGTTATCAGCTAAAGCGGTTGGTCCGATTTGCACGTGGAGTGGATTGTGAGCAACTTAAAAATATCTTAGGCGAAATATTCTAGAATTTTAATTCAGATGTTTTGGATGGGGTGGAAAATGTCGGACATGGCATTACTACAGCAGCGTTTGCAATCACTAAAAGGAGGACACTTATTGATCTTGAATTCAGCGGCAAGATTTCAATCAATTATAATTTATGATGTGCTAACGCAGTCGCGTAGCCGACGTTGCGACAGTTTCCGACTCAGAGCGTACAGAAACGCCAGCAGGGACTCCACAACTGTGTTCCTTTCGCAGGTGAAGATCTCCAATGTGCCGTACATGGAGATGAAGAGAATACTATGATAGAAGAGCCTTTGCCAGTAGAGCACAGCCATGAGGTGCATGCTACTGTTTGTGCGTTGAGCATGCCAGAGAAAAACCAAAATAGAAACGTTGAAATGGGTGAAAAGGATGAACATCAAGCTGACAACGAGAAGCTGGATTTCAAATGTAATTCCCTCTATTCGATTTGTTCGTAAGTTACAACTTATAGCTATGAACGGAGACTTGTATCCAGCGCCAGAGATTGTTCCATCAAAGTATATAAGCAAGAGTGGAACCAGACGGGTGAAATCTGCTGTTGAAGTTTCCGTGAAAGAGGAAGTCGGGCCGAGTAAATCATCAGACGACTGTACTCGTCCTAAAGAAGGTTATTCCTTATCAAGTTGGCACCCATATTAATGGCTTGCTAAAATTTATTACGATCTTTGGAAGGTTATCATGCTTGAAAGTTTTACAGTCGAAGGCTCTGTAATTTCAGAATTTAAGGGTAAAAAAGGCATTGTAATCAACATGCTAAAAGTGAGTGCATACGAGTGCTGGACAAACCGGGGAAGGTCAGTCAAGTAGTCGGTATTTAAAGTTCACGCTTGCAAATAAGATTTTTGATACAATAACCTTATATGCTCATCTCATGTCAGCCGCAGATTCAAACGACCAAGTAAATGTCTTCAATGTAAGCTTGCATGAGCCCAACTTTAGATCACATTTTTTTGCTCATTTTGTGCTCTGTGGCTTGCGATGTAAATACATAAATGGGATTTGACAGGCAAAATGCCGTCCAACAGTTTGTCGGACACTCTTGCAAGCCAGTCCTCCTCTTCAAATTGTGGGCACCAAACTGATGGATACTCGTCTGCGCCGGAAGTACACTGCAAGTGGCTTAATTAGTCAGGATGTGAAACCCGTTGATGCTCCAGATGGAGATAATGCGGCTCTAGCAAATCATCTTGCTGCGCGTCTAGCAGGAATGGCCATGAAGACACGATCGTAAGCGATAGTGCACGCAGTGAATGTCTTTATTCTTGTTCTAATTATGCTATAGCATTTTGCGACATGTGGACTTAGGTAAGCTAATATGGGCTATACTTGACTTTACTGTTAATGCCATTGAGAAAGTCAGAACCATGCAGGAAATGAAGGAAGGAGTGAACGCGGTATGCTTTTAGTGTCCTATAACATGCCGTACTAACCTAAAATATCATAGCCCCTAAAACGTTTCAATATACGTCAACTGCTGAGACTAACAGAATCCTTTCAAAGATTAAAGATACACAAATAGCAATAGCAGCTGCTGGTGACGTCGGAATAGACTTCTATAAGTTACCGTACTCGGCGAATCTTCCACTTAACAAGCGGCTACAATATTTTAATCGACATCCTTATCAATGGGTCTTAAAAGCCGGCAATGATATCGTAAAAACATTTCGCATTGGAGAAGCTACAATTGAAGGTTCAACTATAGAATATTCCAAAAATGAGGCAAACTTGAACTCAGAGACATGGGCACCAGAAGTTACAGAGCCGGTTATCATACCATTTTATATGATGTGTGTGCTTTGGCCAGTGCTGTTTTTGTGGTGGTTTCCAATATCGGACTTATCTCGGTGTTGGCCATGTAAAAAATTTAAGGAAACAAAGCTTACACTAAAACTTGAGCAAGACGATCTTAATGCTCTTCGACATTATAGAAAGTATCTGCAGTACTGTATAGGATTAGCAGACTCTGATCGCACTATAACGAATTTTGATCAAGATCATGAGTTTGGAGATGTGCTCGGCTCAAATCCCAATCGTTATTTTTTAAATTTGGAAACGTTTTTGCCTGCAAATGCACTTGAGCAAGTAGATTATATTGTTGATCATCTGACGGCAGTGGGGAATTATGAAATTTACAAACTTCAAGATCGATGGGCATTATATAAGGAAACTGTTGACGTTAATGAGGATAATGCAAATCGCTTATGCTTTATTTTGCCGCACAATGACTTTTTAAATGCTCATCTTTGGAAACAAGCAAATGCAACAGGACGGAATCCACCTTCCGCACCCTCAGTCTTGATTCCTGTCCTTTATTACAGTATAGCCATGCCCAAGTACAATGTTCCAGCCGGTCAAGATGATGTATACAGCGAGGAATTTGCTAGAAAGACAGCCCACACGACCCTGTTTGTTAATGACGATTGGGATGAGGTTTTCGCTGGTAATCCGTTAATTTCTACGGTTGTGACAGTTCTGATAAGTACCATCAGCAATGTTATCACAACCGTAGGTATCAAGGATGACAAATCATCTTTTTTGGCCTCTTTCAATAGAGCGACAAAAGTGCTGTCAGCTATAGCATTCTGGCAAGGCCTTTTCGTTCTAGCTATGAAAGTTTTGAGCAACTACTTATTTGGAATCGATTTCATTTCTACAAATTTTTTTTTAGTTCCGTCGAAGAATTTTGCGTCTGCAGATCGGTACGTCTTTGATACTACGCGTACGTATCGCTGTCGGCAACTGAGAATAGTCGCCTCGTTTTTGGAGAATACTTATGCGAAGTTGCAGTTTGACGATTACACTGGGTTTTCTGAAGGGTTGGAACAGGACTTGGACCCAAGCGTTACTATCAGCTGCTACAGAATATCTTTAGCTGTCATTCGCTTGCTATGTCGCGATGCAGGAAAGATAGAGAGGGTTAAAGACAAGCGAAGCGCTTTCGAAAAATTGTACAAACGTGCCCCGGAATGGCATAAATTTGTTGTACCACAAACCATTGAAAGTCTCGTGGCCAAGGGAGATGCAACAACTAAGATTCTTTATTACAACAGAAGCGAAGATACTTTGTGGCGAAGAATTTTAAACTGGGTGAAATTTAAAATCTGCTACTTTTTCTACAGTATACTTATTATTGATCCACAGTTCTCGCTCCACGCACCAGCGCAAGAACCAGAACCCGAAGCTGAAATGCAAAATGGAGAAAGTGTACAAAATGAGAAGATCGGTGACAGATTGTGACAAATGCCGTAACAAATAGTACACAAATTCGGAGGTAACACCAGATAAGTGAACTTGATGCAAAATCAGTTTGAATCACTGAAATTACTCGTTTAGACCAACCGATAAGCAGCACAATTGTGAATGTATAAAAGTTACTATGAGCCACAGATTGGTAGAAACAGTTTTGTTATGGTTTTGGTTTTGGTTTTAGTTTAATTTTTAGATTTCTCCTAATGGACTTTTAATTTCAAGTGATATGAAGATGGTGTATTGACATGCTAACAAAAATTGAACCCGTTATCATAAATGCAATAAAGTGCTAAATGAAAATGATATTTATACATTAAAAAAAAAAACCTCGAACTTCGCCACTCAAGACAAACGAAATACATGAGACTCGTCAAAAGGTGATCTACCAATATGTATCATTGAGCCAAATCATATAAAAATTAAGGAATCCAACAAGAAATAAATGCAGGCAGGGAGCATTCAAGGGTAGCAATCAAGAATCCTGTGTCTGTTTGACAGAGCGCATTTCATTGAGGTCATAGCCGTCCACGTTAACGACGACCCGAGTAGTTCAAACCCATAGTCTTTAGCCGGTCACAGCTCTCCAATTTCATAGACTTTGCAGCATCATACTTCTCTTGATTGACAAAAAACCAACCTTGACTATCGTCAAGTTTGCGTTGACGGATTTCAAACTCTAGATCGCATTTATTTTGTAGCATGCGGACGTATGTGTTCTCTGCTCGCTGATCGAGCAAGCTTAACCTTCTGTCGGTCAAATCCGCTATGTCTTTAGGATTGACGTAAAATGGAACATGATACTTTGGCGTATATCGCTCAGCTGTGTATGGCGGTGATGGTGTGAATTCGAATCGGGCTTTTGTGTTCTCGGACGATGAACCACTGTCGAATAATGAAGATAAAATTGGCACTAAGAAAAGTAGAATGAGAGGTAGTAGCTGAATCAGCATTCTTGGACTGAATGAATCGTCGCCTTCTTGTTGCTGAGCCGGCCGTCTCTGCTGATTGAATGGGGACGCACCTCCACCAAAAGAAAAAGGAGAGCCACCAAATGAATGAACTCGTATGCCTGGCCCACCAAAACCTCCAAAGCTCGATTGAAATCCTGTAGCACCACCACCACCAAAGAACATGTTGAACAGCTCGTCCGGTGACATATCACTTGAGTACATGCCTGATCCACCCGCTGACCGACCACCGCTGAATCCGCTAGGCATTCCTCCCCGCGAATCTGGATCAGCACCTGTAGCATCAAATGCTTCTTTCTTTTCTTTGTCTGACAATACTTGAAATGCTTTGGAAACCACTGATACAGAACATTAATACTAATTTTAGGTGTATACTCAAGCATTACTTACTTTTAAACGCTTCATCAGCACCTGGTGCACCATTTTTATCAGGATGCATTAATAATGCCAATTTTCTGTATGCTCTCTTTATCTCTCCATCGGTTGCAGTTTTCTCCACATCCAAAATTGCGTAGTACTCAATGTGTTTGCACTTTCGCACTCTGTTAACAGCAGCTGCTTGGGCTGGAGTGTATTCTCGGGTCTGTCGACCTTGATTATGGTCTCGACTGGATGAAGACGAAGACATTGTGAATATGCTCTATTATTTTGATGAACCTGTAAAACTAAGCGCCACAGAAATGATTTGTATTGATCAGGAGACAACAGGTTGATATCTGGCAATTGATGTATATTTAGAATTACTATCCTTTATCGAAATACGATCCAAACAAAGTACAAATACTTTGGGATTTGCGCCCGTTTTTTGATGTTCTTAGTCGTTCTTGCTGCTAAAAAGGATGAATTTAAGCTGGGCCAGACTGTTAACACGACGTGGCAGTAGAAAACTCTAAATTAGATTTATGGCGATAGTGCTCAAATATACGCACGCACCGTTTTTAGTATGGAGTAGCAGACGAGCAGTCTCCACATTAAATTGTATTTTTATAGTAATTTAATACTGCAAAATAACGCTTCAATTGCGAGAATAAATTCATTTTATCAGTTTATTTTATACTTTATAAATCAGCCCGTAGCGTGTTCACAGTCTCTTTAACCGATTTGGACATCCCGATAGCGGTGCGGCTCAGATATGCTAGACTTGCTTACTCCATCCCACATTAACGTTTTTGAATTATTCTACATAGTTCATGAACCATATAAGAACAAAAGTGTTTGCTTCTTATTCATCAATTGCACTTATTAAAACTTATCCTCGAGGTAGTTCAATGTCAAGCGCGTAATTGGCCTGGAAAGGTGGACTAACCTGATTTCTTAGCTTCCCGTCTCTTTTCTAGTACTACAATAATGCCTAGCGAATTTGTTGCCATTATCCCTGACAAGGAGGATGCGGTTAGCAGTATGTTTAATACCTATGAATTGTTATTAATTGAGATTCTCAGCTCGACCGCCGTATTGCTGTCCGTGAAGCCCATCTCGTAAATGTCAAGAAGATGTTCTCTGAAGGAGTCATGGTCTCCGGAGGTATTGTTGTCGGTGTTTATTGTTCAAATGTGCCATGATTAATAGTATTAGGTGTATTTCTTGATGGACCTGTTGTCGAAGGATCAAAGCCTTCTTTCAAGGGTTCAGTTGTCAACATTGTTGCTGACTCTAAAGAGCACGTCAAGGAAATTTTGTCGGTCGACCCTTACACTACCGGCGATGTTTGGGATTGGGAAAAGGCTCAGATTTTTGACGTAAGTACTGGATTATATTCATGTAATGACTGGTGCTAATGGAATTTAGTTTATCTGCGCTGTTCGCAAGCAGAAGCCTTAGATAGAACATATGATAAAGTGATTAAATCACATTTGTAGATATTCTAAAATGATTTATTTCCATATTTTAACACTGGGTCAGGATAGCACAGTATAAACAAAGTGTGCCATAAACTGGTATAGTTTATGAAATATGACAGTGGTGAATGTGCTACAGCTCTAATGCCTGATGTCTATACTTCATAATCTTAAATAACGCTAATTTTTTACTATATCTAGTACGCCGGCAGCGACAGAACTGTTTATCAAACGGCGGGTGAAGCAATGCATTCAGTTGTGCTTGTATAATCCACGGCAAGGAAAAACACTCAACATTATAGTGATACTATGACGGCGCATCAAGATTTTAGACAGCCACAGAAATCCCGTTGACCACAATGGGTTCTCGTATCAGCTTCAACACTCGACAAGCAAAAGGCAGTTATGGTTAATAGATGGTTGTGTTGTCTGAAGTCCTGAATGCTGTGTACAGTCGTTCGCTGGCCGGTCCTAATTGGAGATTTCTCCCTTGTTGCTGGCTGGCCAGTGAACTATTTTTTTTATTCTGTATGCTTGATAGCTGTGCTGTTAACGCCTCTGACACTAATAGTTTTGTCCCAATGTGGTGCAGACACACTACAACATGCACCTTTATCTATTATTATAACTATACATTCTACTTCTTACTACTATTTCAACTGTCAAGCACATCTATACCTGCGGTATTGTGTTACTGTTAGAACAGCATACTTCCACTTCTGTTGTCTGATAATTTTTCGATTTGAATAAAAGTTGGGATAAGGAAATGTGTTATAAATGAATAGATAACTTATAATATAAATTCTCGTATGCTAAACTTCGCTGCCTTCTGAATTACAGACGATTAAGATGATAAATAGAGTTAGGTATTGTTAACAATATATAAGATGTAGCTACACTAGGATTTGGTGAGAAAAATAAACATGACCATCATTTCTGAAAATACATTAATAAAAATCGGTCCAAATTTAGTAAAATAAGTATTAAATTTACTTTAATTTATGAAATAAACATAATAAAACAATAACAGTGAACGACATAATAATGTGAGTGCGAACAGACAACGACTTGAAGTAAATTTGTCGCGTAAATGGATTACAATAATGTAGAGTGTTCAGAAAGTATCTTACGAGTCCTTCAAGCTTAAAGCGCTTACTACAACTATATGCCCATTGATACAGGCCAAACCCGACGAACAATAAAAGTCATATAATATTATGTAAATTGGCAGACAGAACGATGATTGAAACGCGCTTGATTCTGGCTTGGTGTATTAATGTGAGTGTAGTAGAGATACCGAATTGGGCGAGTTTAATCACGTGCAACTTTGACTGCGTCTGACACGGTTCATGTAAGTAATTTCACGTCATGGCTACAGCTGCATTCTTTTTATTAACACGGCTATTGATTCTAGAAATGTATTTTAATTGCCTGAAGTGGTTCTGTTCAATCCTGTTGACTTACGTCAGTTTGCAAATTTTATTAGCATAAGTCGATTCATTAGTAAGAGTCAGTTTATTAGTATAAGTCATTTCACGAACACGAGTTTATTCCTTTTGTAATTGAAATAATAAAAGAAACGTGTCGAGGGTCATGTTGCTTAACATTTTATTATCGCGGGTCATACACTGCTTTACATGTCAAGCGACATAGTCTACATCGTCAAGGCTAAATTTTAACCAGTTAATTCCATTGAGTTTCTCGAGTTGTTCTTGATCATAACACAAAACTTCTATTCGTATAACAAGTAGACAACAGTACTGCGCCGTTTGCAACGGAAGTGCTGGTCAATTGTTTTCGACATACTGTACAATATATTTTGCAAACAAGATCAATAAGATCAATAAGATCAATAAGATCAATAAAATCAATAAGATCAATAAGATCAACAAGATCAACAAGATCAACAAGATCAACAAGATCGACAAGATCAACAAGATCGACAAGATCAATAAGAGATACTTAATGCCTATATTCCAACAATGAATATCAAACGCGTTGGATGTGTAAGAGTTGATGAGTGCAAATACACATCTACCCCTGAATCGTATACTAACAAAGAATACTCACAATGAACAGACTAAAACACATCCACTTAACAGCACCTCATAATCCAATAAGCTACTCATCCGCATCCGAGTTACAAGATATTCTGGTCCGCCACTTCATTTCATCCAAATCTTCCCCTGACCCATCAACCCTACCGCGACCGACCGTGTTCACGATGGAGATGAAACCGGTGTACAGTTTCGGCCGACGACAGCAACAAGACGCTGACTCGCTTGCCAAAGTCGCTGAGCTGAAACAAAAGGTTGAGGACGCGGATCAGGTGTTTTCAATGCGTGGCGGACAGACTACGTATCATGGTCCTGGACAACTTGTCGCGTACCCTGTTATCGACTTGAAAACTTACAAGGTATGTCTCCGCAGTTTCAATACTTGAATCAGTGCTAACGAACAGATGACTGCGAAATGCTACGTCCGGGCGCTGGAACGGTCGGCAATAGAGTTGCTCGAGAGGTTTGGGTTACATGCCAAAACGACCGAAAACACAGGCGTATGGTTGACAGACCAGGAAAAGATTGCGTCGATCGGGGTTCATATGCGAAGACATATCACGTCGCATGGCATCGCGATTAACGCGTTTACGAACTTGTCTTATTTCGACTACATTGTCGCGTGTGGCCTGCCTGAAGCTCAAGCGACGTCGATCAAGAAAGCGGCGCCGGCAGAGTGGGACGCACAGATGCGTGGAGTTGATGACCCAATCCGTGAACTTGGCGCAACGTTTACACAAATACTAGACCATAACCTACATAATGCATAAACCTGTATATAGAATAAAATGTATTTACGTCCACACGTTTAACAAACTCATAACCCCGAGCCCCATGAGAACCGTGCCGACGGTAGCGACCATCGGCGCGACGAACCCGATCGTGTCTCGTTTTAACACCGTGGTGGTCGTGGTCGCCAGCGATTTTTCCGGTCTCAGAGTCACGGTCCGCTTTAACGGCGGGGACTGAATGCTATTCGACCGCGATCTAATCTGGCTCTCTCTGCTCTGAGATCTGCTACCCTCGGACTGTGGCTGGATACTATTCGATCTAGATCTGCGAGCCGGACTCGATGCCGGGCTTCGGCGCGGCGACGAGCCTTGCTGTAATTGCTTGATGAGATGGTCAATCATCCGGTTTTTCTGCTCGACGTCGTACTCTGCTTTCACCGCTCGCGTTTTCCATAACTTGATGTCTCTATTTGCTTGTTTGAGATGGCTCATGACCGAGCTCGTGCTGTCGTCCGACACGTCGGACTCGGAACTTGAACTGCTACGGCGACGACGTCGTTGTATTTCTGCATTTTCAATCAACGCGATCGTGTCTGAAGCTAAGGGCGTGACTGATGCCTGATCAACGGCTTCTTCGGCGCGCAAGTCGCTGATGGCCTGTTCGCGCTCGAGTTTAAGTTCTTCTTGAGCCAGCGCGAGTTTAGATTCCGCTTGTTCACGCGCATGAGATTCGCGCTCGAATGCAGACTTGACGGCTGCTAATCGGTGATCTGATTCTTTCAACTGCTGCTCAGCCAGAGCCAGCGCCGCTGCGAGCGCATTTGTTTCGTCTGTTTGAGCAGGCGGATGCACGGCAGGCACTTGACAACCCGTCGTGGCGGTCTGGAATGAGACGTGTTGGGCGTCAATCAAGTTGGCAAGAAGTTCCGTGGTCCGAGCGAGGTCTGCCGCTTGCGCTTTTGCGTGCCCGTACTCTGTTGCGACTTTCTTGACGATCATGTCGAGCGCGATCGGACCTTTTGTGGTCAACTCGGTCGGGTTCAGTATCCGGGATATGATGCGTTGTTGTTTTGATTTTCCCTGAGCTGATTTAAGAGACGGGAGTAAGTGTGCCGGTTGCAGATGCGGTTGTTGTCTTGAACCGGGCTCGATGTCTGCGTAAGACAAGTTGATTGAGCTTGAATTTGTGAGCGGGCGCGTGGGCGCGGGCGCTGTTGTCTGGGATATAGGTTGTGATGATCCGGGCACAAAAAGGACTTTGTCTACTTTTGCTGATATTTTGCTGTGCGCGACCGATTTCGAGTCGTCACCTGAGATGTTGATGCCGAGATCGAGCACGTCGTCCGGCACAAGTTTGTGAGGTTCACTTTCTTCACCTTCGTCGGAAAGTCTTGTGCCATTAATGAACGTACCGTTTGCGCTCTTAATGTCCCTGATCCAAACCTGGCCAGTGCGATCGGCCCAGATCTCGGCGTGCTGTCTGCTAAGGACTTTGGTATCGAAGTACCCATTGTCAGGAGTCGGTGCTGTGCGGGTGTTGAGCTGACGACCTAAGAGCATTGTCTGTGGGAAGAATGGGATCTTTAGACATTTGCGATTGAATGTGTTGTTGAGTGAGATCAAGTAGAGGTACACTGTATTTGCTGATTGTTGTTTCAATGTTTGTTTGTATTCACGAGGTTCTATTAGTTAGTTTCAAGTCGTATTTTTTGACGTAGTGAACGTACTTTTTTTCGACCGGCGTTCCTGGACTTCGACCACGACGCGGTGGTCATTGTCATGAGGTCTATACTTTCCCGGTGGATCAAATGCCGGCAGCGTATCAGCTTGCTCAGCTGGGTCAATCACCGTCGCGTCATCGTCACTGTCTATTGAGTTGAATGAGTCAGATTCGAGCGAGTCGAGTGACTCTACCGAAGGGGATGATTGCATTGTGTAGTTTGAGAGTGAATGGAGAGTAGGCTGAGAAGTACGGAGTTGTATTTTACATCACGGAGACTAATAAGTACGGGGTTGTATTTTACATCACGGTCTAACTAATTGAACTGATATTTGCGTCTGCTTTGCCGGGTCACGACGTCATCGGAGCGGATCACTATGATTAGTATTATTTAGCGAGATAAAGAGTAAAAATACCTGATCCAACAGACATGAACATTCTAATGGTTAGTATGAAGTAGGCATAAGATCAATTATAACATACGCAAACGAAGCAGCAGATCCGAGCATGTACTTTCCGAGACTGCGTACGAAACCACTTGGACCTGGGCCGTATCTGATGATTGCAAATCCACCTTATTATTAGCATTTTTTTTGTCTATTACTCCACAACTTATTGTTACCAAATAGAAATCCAGTGACGAGACCAACCGAGGTCTGAGTATTAGCGTTTATATATATATATATAGCAGAGTAAAATATAATCTACATACACCCATCATTAGGCCCATCTTAAACTTATCAAAAGGAGACTGTTCAGGTCCATGTCTTTGTGGTAATGGTGGCATTTTGAGTGGATGATGTCGAGAGAATTGTTGAACGTGAATATAGAGTACGAGTCACATGATTTATAGAGTGACATTGACACGACAAGAATAATCACGTGATCACAGACACGAATAATACGAACAAGAGTAAACTAGAGTAAACAAACGAAGTTTGAACGAGAAACGCGTCATGAATTCGAATTACGTGTACAGTCTTCAAGGTTGTGTGTCTTCGTTACGGTCGAGTGTTGATGTTGTATGTATTTCATACTTGTGTGTATGTGTTGCAACTAAATGAACAGCTTGGATCAGCATTAACGTCACTTGACTCTGGAGTCAGTGATTTACCTCGAATGAAGACGGTATTGAAGACCAAGCGGGTGTTTGAAGTTGTACCTGAGTCTGAGGTTGAGTGTGTGAAGTCGTCTATTGCAGGTCAAGTTGAACCTCAGATTATTGAACTTTTACAAAGAGCGGAAAGTGCGATATCAAAGTTGGAGAGACGACAGAAAGGATTGGTGTCGAAGGTATACATATAGCGTGTTGAGTGCTGGACAAGGTTAATTGTTGACAGGCTGAATTGAATGAAGTCCGATTACAAAGACAGCCAAAGACGAGTCAAGTTGACGATATTAAGCGACTAAACGAGTCTAAACAGAAACTACAAAGATTGAGATTTACACTGTCAAGACTTGAACTTGTTAGTGAGCAAAAGGTATGTTTTGTATTATGTGTTTTGTATGCAGTACTAATCAATAGAAACGACAAATGGCTAAGTACTTGTAGTCCATGCCTCGTGCTGTTTCATGCTATGACATGTATGACGCATCATGCCGTGTCTTCCCGGTCTTCCCGGTCCTCCTGGTCCTCTTGGTCCTCCTGGTGCTCCTGGTCATCCTGATCCTCTTGTTCAGTAAGTTGCTGTAATACCGATTTCAACGCAGTCAACTGCTCTTGTAATGACGCCAATATATTATCCTTCTCCATCACAACGTTCTGTAACTGCTTATTCCGCTGCTCTAACTGGTCTTTATCTCTTCTTGCCTGAGCAACCATCTTATTTGCTTCTTCAAACAACGACCTGGTCAAATCCTCTACTTCCTGCTCAATCGACCGTCTGTCACTCTCGGCCTTCATTCTGGCTTTAGATTCATTCATTAACCTTGTCATCAACACTGACGTCTCTTCTTCAACAGCCTTGCGTTCAACAAGTAAACCCTCGTCCATTTGTCTATCGTGCTCTTTCTTTTCATCTTCAAGTGCCTGGATCTGTAATTTAGCTAAATCAAGTTCATGCCGAGCAGCAGCAAGTCCGTCTTCTAAATCTGCTTGTTTCTCAACCGCGAGTATTAACTTTGTAGACAGAGCAGCGACTTCTTTGGATAAAATGTCAACCTCGTCTGGACTGGTTGGAGTCGAATGATTCATGGCAGTAGAAGAACCGGCAGGAGACGATAGACGTGAAAGAAGCGTCTTGTACACGCCTCCTGTACGTTCTGGAGATTTATGAAGAATTGTGAGAGTAATTTTGGTCGTTGTTGACTAGACTCGGTGAAGGTCAAGTGGCGAGTGTGAGGCTTCTCGTCTTCCTCCGTTCGTGATATATTCTCACGACACTCACAGACACGCAGAATGGATGACAAGGAGTTACAAGCGATTAGACAAGCGAGATTAGCTGAGATTCAACAAAGACAACCTTCTAAACAGGACTCAAATAAACAAAATGAAGATGATTCTCGGATTGAGATGGTGTGTGTATTATGAATCGCATAGAATTTTTAGTTGATAGACTTTAGATTACGCAGATTTTAACACCAAATGCTCGGGAAAGATTGTCACGTATACGAATAGTTAAGCAACAAAGAGCTAAAGGGTATTTGTATCTTTTAAACTATCATAATGACTTGCTAAATGAACAGGGTCGAGGATTTACTCATACAAATGGCACGAACAGGTCAAATAAGAGCACGAATTGATGAAGATGAACTGATTAGTTTGCTTGACCAAATCTCAAAACAAGAAACAAAGGAAAATGAGACGAAGATTGTCGTGAGTTATTCTGTTTATGTTTTGTATTACAATACTAAGCACACGAAGTATCAAACAAGAAGATACGATGACGATTTGGACGAGGACGACTTGTGATATCATTTCCAATTCATTGCAATCTCAAGTTTACGTAATGCTTGTCCGATGTTTAGCTCCAAGACTGATCATTAGTATGTCAATATAGTCGTCATATTAGACAAAATACGTACCATTTAGTTTAGATATCAGTGCCATTAATCCTGGATCTAAACTTTGAACCGTGATACGTTCAAGGGATTTGACGTATTGGCCTTTGTATAGAAACATATTAGAGTCATCAATTGGTCGTCTTGGTCCCATTAATCTATTGAACCAACTAGTAGTACTAGCATTAGACATATTACTACTAGCACTTGCAGCAGTAGCAACACTAGCAACACTAGCAGTCGTAGAATTCGTCATTGTCCGTGTCAACTCTGGCATACCTCTTGTAGATCGTATACTAGACACAGGAGTACGAGTGTATCGTGAAGTAATAGTAGCAGATGAAGACGCAACAGGTCGGTCAATTACTTGCAGCGTCCGCATATCTGCAATGACTCCAGATTCAGACACCGTCATGTCGATTGCTAAACCAGCTGGGATCTCAGGCATGAACGTTCCTGGCTCAATTGTGACGTACGGGAATTGAAACGCTGGACTTACTGTCCGGACAGATAAATGAGCGTACCGTACGTTTGAAATCAACTTTCGCATTTGCTAATTATTAGCAAGCGTATAGACCCTGTAGCATACTATCATTTATACGTACAGATAACACCAATGCCGGCTCAATAAAGTCCAGTCCTTTCAAAATACGCAAGGAAACGGAGAGAAAGTTGACACAATCGTTCAATTGAGATAATGGAATCGCTTTTCCTTCTGATAATGTCATATTACATACTTGTCCTTTATTCAGACTCGACAGTTTTAAGTGGATTTCCTTCTTATTAGCCTTGTTCATGTACTGATGTTACTACTCGATACATACTGCCTTGGTGATGTTCTGCCCAACTCTGACTATAAACCCTTTCAGTGCTTCTGATCTGTTTGATGATAACACTAATGTTGACCCTTGATCTTCATTCAGTAACGCAAGACACTCTTCAACTCCGTCAGTGACAGACTTGACTGTATCTGATAAATCTCCAAGTAGCCATGCAAGTTCAAGGATCTACTTGTCAGTCGCATTCACTCTTGCACTCATACTAAATACATACAGACACCTTATGCTCCTCATTTAAAGAAGTACTAGAGTCTTGAACTGGGTGTACTGCCGTCGTCATGTTGTAGTCTGGTCTATGAAAGTATGACCATCACGCGTATAATCCACTATGAATGCGGCGCTCCCTCATACTCTACACTCCTACACTCCTACACTCCTACACTCGTCGACAAATGATTATAAATACAATTAAATACCCTGGCCATGTCCCAACAAATATCGCACAAAAACTATTCCTCGCAGCAGGGTCAGGAATCTACTCATTCTTTAACCCTCGTCGCGGTGACTTGATTGCTACTCTAGGCGAAACAACAGCTCTTCCCATGCTCATGCGTAGACTGCGCGACGTCATGCTATCTGATCCGACCGGCCGACGGATTCTACGTGACAAACCTCGGATCACTTCGACGTCACTCGACATCGCGAGTTTATCACGACTGCCGTCCAACAGCGTCGGAAAAGTGTACGCGGAATGGCTCGAACATGAAGGTGTGTCCCCAGACACAAGAGCGAGCGTACGGTACATTGATGACCCTGAGTGCGCGTACGTCATGCAGCGGTACAGAGAATGTCATGACTTTTATCACGCAATCACCGGTCTGCCCATTATAATTGAAGGCGAGATTGCGTTGAAGATGTTTGAGTTTGCAAATACGCTCATCCCAATGACCGGCATCGGCGCAGCGCTGGCTCCACTACGACTCAAGCCCAAACAACGGGCACGACTAAGCACGGTGTACTTCCCATGGGCAATCAGGAACGGGGCGACAGCCAAACCGCTCATAAACGTGTACTGGGAAGAGATTTTGACTCGAGATGTCGACAGTGTTAGACTTGAGCTTGGGATTGAGAAACCGCCAGACTTGCGCGAGTTACGTAAACGTAAACAAAAAAGCTAATTAAGACAATAAACTACTTTTCACGTACAACATCACTCGTAGACATGGTGGGCTCACTCGTAGACTCGGTACTGTACCCGCTCTCAGACGTGGTCCGGACCTGTTTCTCTGAGTCCGCTGCCTGCGCGGACTCTTGTTCCTTTTCGTGCTGCTTCTCCTGCTCGGCCTTAGCCTTGATCAGATCAAGCTCAGGCTGCACCCAGCGTCTAAATATTGGCACTAAGATCTGCGCAACCAGAATCTGCTCACCCTGGTACAGCACCAGCGGGATAGCGACCAGGCCGACAAGGTCAGGACTACGTCCGTACTGTGCGTTGATCAGTGGTACACCCAGCGCAACCGTTTTGGCCGCACCGCACAGCATGATTGCAATAGTGTCTTGTTTCGAGAAGTGATACTTCTCAGGCAAGAGCGGGAACCGGGCGGCAAGGAAGCAGATGACTGTAAACAGAAGGTACAAGCCGACGTTGAGGAAGCAGACCATTATGACAGAAGCATGTGACACTTGGTTGAACGCATTAGCCGCGAACGAGTTTGAGAACGAGTGCCAGATCAAAAGCAGTAAACAGAACGAACCGACTTTGGCGAGTTTAAACTTGGTCAGGACGTACTTTGTTTGAGTCGAGAAAAAGAATTGCACGACTTGGCCGACAAAGAGCGGGATAAACACAGCGAGCCCAAGCTGTTTCATGACGTCGGCGTATAACGAACGTAAGCTAATGTCGTTGGTCGGGTTGCCGTACTTGAATCCTGTATGAGGGCCAAGAAACATTTGTACTAGTGCGGGAGTGATGAATGCACCGAGTAAATTGCCAATAGATACTTCAATAAGCGACAGTGATTCATTCCCATGAGATTCTCTTGTCATGACGACGTTTGACGATACAGTTGTCGGAGTACATCCAGTGACAATAATGCCAACTAGAATCCATTGACTGATGTTTGGATTATTTGATACTCTTGCTGCACTTGCGAATCCAAATGCAATAGCTGGAGTGACCAAGAACGATATACCTGTTTGTTAGCTCGTCCTCATATATAATATATGTATAATATATATATATATATATATACTAACATTGAGTAACCAAATGAGCTTTCCAGTTTGCAGCTTGAGTAATAAGTTTTGCTCGTGGGATATTCAGACCAGAAATAACAAAGATAATAGCAACAGCAACGTATTCAATCGTAATATCAGCTCTTATATGCCCATGATTTTTTGCCACGTTAGGGAATTTGTATGCAAGAGCGACTGCTACACCCATTCCAATCACGAACCATTCACCCACTAGAAACCAGAACAGTTTTGTTGCTTTTATTTTCCATTTCGAGTCCATTCTATTGTCTATTTTAGTCTATAATCTATGTGTATAGTGAGTCTATGTGTATATAAATATCATGAAGATGAGTAAATGACCGAAGACTTTTTTTTATGCGATGCTATGCGATGCGATGCGATAACAGATAACTGGTACAATACCCTTCATAGTTGTTATCATTGTCTTCAGTCTGTACAGTACAGTACAGTACAGTATATACACTACACTAGAAATGGATACAATGGGATTGTGTCACCCGTTCTACCGAAAATACAAAATGATCCGACAGTCAAGAATACAACGATCCGGCAATATCCGACAACACCATTCCGCTTGAACGGACTAGTCAACCCGAATCACATACTTGAATGCACTGTTCTTGCCTTCAAGCACGTTCTTTAATGCTGGTCCGACTCCTTCAAGTCCCGAAACAGTTTCATACGGATGTCCACTCAGTCTGTTCTCGACCAGCCATTTAGATACCAATTTGTAAAAGAAGTACCCGAAGTCACGTAGTCCGGCATTGTCCTTGTGTGCGTTTGCGACAGCAGTAATGCTGTAGTCTATACCATCACCAATGTCGTCAAACCTACGCTCAGGCAATATCAATGACAAATGCGATGACCCTGGCTCCATCGCAGATATACAGTACTGATAAGATCCCTTCTCCGATATCGTGTCCCACGCATATTCCAATTTCTGCCCAGGACTCAGACACTTGCGAATCTGGTGGACAACATCAGGAGCACGATAATCAACCACGAAATCGACCCCGATACTTTTCGCAAACTCACTTCCTTGACCTGCAACGCCAATGATCGGTCCAATCCCAGCAAGTTTGGCCAGCTTGACAGCAAATGCACCGACGCTGGTCGACGCACCCCATACTAACAACGGGATAGACGTCTTGGCTGGCTGCCATGGAGTAGGCAGCTTTAGCGTATCGAACAATCCATACGCTGCCGTCAACGCTGCCAATGGAATAGTTGACGCTTCTTCAAACGACGTGTGAGCCGGAATATGGAACGTACTATAATCGAATGCCAACGCGTACTCTGCAAATGAACCTGCTTTATATCCCATTTTATGAAACGCAGCAACTCTGTCTCCTTTACTGAACCCAATCACTCCTTGTCCAAATGACTCGACGTATCCTGCAATGTCATCGCCAGAGTCCATTGGCGTTTTAGTGTAGTAAGGATACTTCCAATCTTTTCTACTCAGATCAGATTGGTATTCTACCATTTTATAGAGTACTCACGGATTGGTCCCTGACACGACCACCTTGATGAGAATTTCTCCTTGTCCCGGAACACTATCATTAGCTATTGAACGAGCCAATACGCAGATACGCAGGTACGCAGATACATACGGAATTGGAGACTCAATAATCTCTGACGTCACATTAATTCCATCACAAGTAACAATTGCTTCCTTCATTATTCTCGTCTATTCGTTATTCTGTATGTTGCGTGTATGTGTATGTGTATGTATGTGTATGTGTACGTGTATGTGTACGTGGACGTGGATAATGGACAATGAGCTTTATGCCAGGGTTACTACTAAATTACATTCTCACTCCCACTCTCACAGACTCAGACTCGGACTCAAACTCATCAAACAAAGGAGAACGTCTTTTGCGTAAAACATTCTCAATAAACGCTTCTCCAGCCTTATAAGACGACCTCACAAGTGGCCCACTCGCACAATACAAAAACCCAAGTTCAAGTGCCCGAACTCGCCATCGTTCAAACGCTTCCGGCTTGACGTACTCAACGACTTTCATGTGTCGTTTAGTCGGTCGCATGTACTGTCCGAACGTGACCACATCGACGTCAACATCCCTTAGCGCCTTGAGTGCTGCCTCGACCTGCGAGTCCGTCTCGCCTAATCCCAACATAATGCTGGACTTTGTAATCAACCCTGGCTTTGCATCTTTAGCCGCCCTCAACACCCTCAGACTCTGCTCAAATGTAGCCCGTCTATCTCGAACGTACGGCGTCAATTCCTCCACCGTCTCTATATTGTGCGCATACACATCTAATCCTGACCGCGCCATAACAGCGACCATGTCTAAATCTCCTTGAAAATCCCCTGTCAACGCCTCGACCAAAATCTGTGGTGCCTTCTGCTTGATCTTGACCACGGTCTCAGCGAAATGGTGCGCTCCGCCGTCATGCAAGTCGTCCCGGTCGACCGTGGTCAGCACGACGTACCCCAGTCCCCACTGCGCAATCGCAGCAGCAGTGTTCTCAGGCTCGTGAGGATCAAGCGGACCAGGGTTCCGGTTCGTTTTGACCGAACAGAACCGACACCCGCGAGTGCACGTGTCGCCCATCAGCATGACGGTGGCGGTCGCAGCAGACTTGTCGCTTCCACCCCAGCACTCGCCGATATTCGGGCATCTGGCCTCCTCACACACTACTCGTTAGCTTGTTCCTGTCTGTGACATTTGTCGTCTATTGACTACGACATACCGGTGTGCAGATTCAGACCACGCAAATCCTCTTTGATCTTCGTGTAGTTTGTCCCAGTCGGAATGTCTGTCTTTAGCCATCCTGGCAACCTGACGACCTCCTTCTTCTCGACACTTGCTGACTGTCCTGCCCGCAGAAAGTCACTAAACGACGGGCCGGAATTCAGCACGTCCGCGAACTCTGTCTTGCGTCGTCTCGTCCGTCCGGTGTCTGACACTGTAGACGCAGTGCTGTACGTCCTTTCTGTCTGACGGAGCACTGTTTTTGTCTGCCGCAGCACTGTTCTTGCCTGGAGTGCTGTTCTCGAGTGCATTTCTATGGTGATGTTGTCTTCTCGGCGTCTGCTGTGACTTTATATTTATTTCTACGTGACAGTTATGCCATAAGTGCGGTAAAACATTTACAGGTTGTGGCATAATTGTTTACACAAAGTGACACGGTAACAACAGAACCGTCAATAACCGAACGCACCCTCTGCGCTCTACTCGCTCTACTCGCTCTATACACTCTATACATCCTATACACCCTATACTACACTGCATAGTATAAACACTGCACTCTACTATAAACATGTCGGACGTCAACCAACAAGAAGCCCAGATCAAATCTCGTCTCAAGCGTGAGATTGATCTCGAGTCTCATGTCGTCGAAATTCACACAATCGAGCAATCCCGGCTGAATGAAATGCAGCGACTGCTGTTCGAGCACAAGTGCGTGTTTGTCGACGAAGTGCTCACAGCCGTCTCGAACGAGTACTCGAGCAGACGCTTCTTGATTGCGCACATCGACCCTTATAACAAGGTCAAACATCGTGACTGTGGAGAAATCAGGATATCCCGTCCCATGAACGCGTATTTGCTCTACAGACTTGCTCTGATGCCTCTAATGCTCGAAGCCAAAGCACATATCGACGATAACTACAAATCAGACTTCACGCCCGAATACATCGCTGCTCTGTCGTCTGTTCTGTGGGAAACCGAAGACTCCGACGTCAAGTACGCGTTCCACAAGTTGCACGATGTCGAGGCCAGGAAGTTTGCTCTTGCTTTTCCTTCGTACTATCGTCTTTCTTGATTCTCATGATTCTCTTGATTTTGCTCTGTTTATTCTGTTTATTCTGTTTATTCTGTTTATTCTGTTTAATTGCGCTGTTCTGTTGCGCTGTTCGACTCGTTTTATGCGTAGTAATACAGTAATTACCCGGCCAAATACTACGTACTCTTCCTCTCGTACTCTACTCTTCATCCCACACACTCCACACACGTAGACTATGACATGACCGCGTTACCGGATACTCTGCTGCCAACTGCAGAGTTGCAGTCCTCACATTCATCAGACCAGACCGCGTCAGATCGTGAAGAAACTAATGAACCTCTGTCAGAACTCATGATCGCGGCTCAGAGAAATGACGTCGAGTTACTCCACAGACTCATCTCGACAGGACACTACACGGCACAAGACTTGTCGCCTGACGGAACCTCACCACTTCACTGGGCTGCCATCAACAGTGGACTAGAGTCTATCGAGTACCTGCTCGATCACGGCGCTGAAGTCGACCATAAAGGTGGCGAACTCATGGCGACACCATTGCATTGGGCCTGTCGTGCTGGCTTGACGAACGTGGTCGACTTGCTGGTCCAACGAGGCGCGGACTTCTTACGAACAGACTCACAAGGCTTTAATGCCCTGCACATTGCAGTTCACTCTTCAAACATCATGCTCATTGTGTACTTACTACATCAAGGTCTGCCTGTCGATTTCGTCGACCCTCAAGGCCGTACCGCACTGCACTGGGCAGCCTACCAAGGTGATGCACTCAGTGTCGACGTGCTACTGCGCTGGGGCGCAGATGTCAAAATCAAAGACAGCACGGGGTTTACACCACTGCACTGGGCTGTCGTACGCGGGAACATGTCGTCCATGAAGCGACTCATCGAAGAAGGCTCGGATGTGACCGCACAGACAAACGACGGCAAAACACCTGCCGTCATTGCCCACGAGATGATGTGCTTTCCGGTGTGGCTTCATGCCCTTAAAAAGGCTGGAAGAGATCAAGCCGGACATCAGTTACCGAAACGCATGTCGGCCGTAAGTAGCCAAACACTAGATTTTACAGGACCCCGTCTAATCTTAAGACTGCCGTAAACAGGCTCACATTTTACTGGCCATTTATAGTTTTGTGGATCGCGTTCCAAATCATGAGCAAAACCAACATGGTCATTGGCCTATCGCTGAGTGTCATTCTGGCCTGGGCATCGCACACGGCATTACTCAAACTAATTGAATTAGCGAGATCAGGCACGTCCAATATTTACAAAACTCCATATTTAGCAGGAATCTTCTCAGGTTCAGCGTTTTGGGTCGCATTTTGCTGGGTATTTTACGTGTTACCTGGTACATACACAAAACACTTAGTTGCCAACTTGGTCTTTTTTATCTTGTTCTCAATATCGATGTTCTGTTTCATAAACAGCATGGCAATGGACCCTGGCTTTATCCCCAGACCCCTCGGCGTTTCAGAGCAGCGACAGATCATTGAAGATCTGATCGCCATAGGCGAGTACGACTCGCGCCATTTCTGTATATTTTGCTATACCAGACGTCCGTTACGAAGCAAACATTGCAAGTTTTGCGAACGCTGTGTCGCGAAACTGGATCAGTACGTATTCAAACATGCATAATCAAACACACTGACAGATCAGCCATTGTCCGTGGATCCATAACTGCGTTGGCGTCAGAAATCATCGTGCGTTCTTAGTGTATGTGTTGCTTCTGGAAGCAGGCGTTCCAATGTTCCTTTACCTCGTTTGTAAATGTATGTCAGTCACATGAATCCACTACCCAGAGCTAATACAACAGACACCCTCAGTGCCAGCGCTCAAAGCGAAGGCTACGGCTGCATGGTCTTAAACCCGGAACTGTGCGCCGCGCTCCAACACGACCCGTTCACGGTCTACGTCGCAGTCTGGACAGGAATGCAGCTGACCTGGGTCACGTTCTTGAGCGTGGTCCAGCTATTCCAGATTTCACGTGCAGTTACGAGTAACGAAGCGTATAACTTGCACACGTACGGTTGGATGGGCGGCCATGGCGACGACGAACCGATCCCCGCGCCGAACGACAATACCGAACCACATATGCATCGCCACAGAGGCCCGTTCAGACTCTGCTGCAGGTTACTAGGTATACTTCATTTCATAAACCTGGCAAAAGATTTCTGCTCCGGCAATAAAGCTTTGTCGCTCTTCTCTGCATCCGCATCGTCTCGCCATCGATCACAGCGCCGCGCTCCTCGTGCCGGACCGACTAACCCGTTCGACAACGGCTGTGTTAGCAACTGTAAAGACTTTTGGACATCGGACGAACCAATATTTACCCAGCCGCTGATTGATGCGACCGGCCGTGGTGGTAGCGCCAAAATCGGCGGACTGAAGGTTGATTACTACAGGCTATGGGACGTGACCGTTGCTAATCTCAAGACCGGGACTGGTGATTTGCAGAGATTGCATAACGCGGATGAAGATTATGATGATTTACCAGGGATGGATTTTGTGTAATTTTGCTTAATAACGAAATATGCTGCATTGTACTATGTAAACTGCGTAGAAGTTATTGTACTATGATGATCGACATGGACCCGTTACCCCTGAAATAACTTTAATTTCTCGAGCGATTTCTGAACAATCGATTTGACTACACTTTTTGATATTCACTTCACGATACAGAACAATGCGAGAAAATTCTCGAAATTGGATAAACAGAATCAATAAAAATGGCAGATGGTCAAGGTCACCGTTTGGTAAATCTGTCAGGGCAATCAAGGACTCACCTCGTCAAATATTCAACCGATACCTTGTTCTCTGCGTCGGGGTGTTTGCCTTGACCGGTGCGCCTAAAGGCTGGGATGAAGGTTCTTGCGCTGCCATCACAAGCTTACCGTCATTTAGGAAAACGTTTCAAGTCACGGGCACACGCACAACAGGTGAGATCTCAAACATAATCTCGTTCGTGAACCTTGCTGCCGGGTTCGGCGCCATCTTGTCGCTGTTTTTAAACGATCGCGTGGGAAGACTATGGAGTCTGCGAATATACATGTTCGTGTACTTGACCGGCTGCTTGGTCTCGACTTTCTCGTCTGGAAATGTCGGCGCGCTGTACTTTGGTCGATTTTGGGCTGGACTTGGGATTGGCGCTACATCGGTCATCGGAACGACATACATTGTCGAAGTCGCGCCGAAATCAACACGCGGGATAATGACGCTGTGGTTCAATATCTGTATGCTGACAAGTCAAACCATTGGCATCTTTGTCGTGTACGGTGTCAGTCTACACATATCACCGACCAAATGGCTACAGTACCAGATCCCGTTCTTGGTCCAGATATTCGTGCCACTAATCGCAATCGTGTTGTCTGCGTTTGTACAGGAATCTCCTCGTTGGCTATGCATGCACGGCAAATACGACGATGCGTTTAAATCGCTACAGGCAATTAGGAAATTACCCCGAGGCCATACCTATCTTGAGCACGAGTTTCAGGAAATAATGCACCAGACCGTGTCTGAAACGTCTGAATTTGGAAAACTGTCTCTCAAACACCAATTTGTCGAAATCTTAACCACAAGGTCCAACCTACGCCGTCTCAGACTCTCATTCATGTCCTTCTTCTTCGCGCAATGGTCAGGCGCAAACGGCATCACAAACTACCTCCCGCTCATTTTTGGCCTGCTCGGGGTCAAAGGCACAGACCAGCGCATCTACTCGTCCGGACTGTACGCGGTCACGAAACTAGTCTCCTGCATCGTCGCATCGGCCTGTTTCGTCGACATTGTCGGCAGAAGAAAATCTCTCCTCACTGGCGTCTCGGTCCAAATGTGCTGTCACGTCTACATCGGCACTTATCTAGCCCTCTACACCCGCGACCCAGCCGCCGTATCCGCTTCCGCGAGCCGCGGCGCGATCGCGGCAATCTTCATCCATGCGATCGGTTGGTCAATCGGATTATACACCCTGCCGTATCTCTTCGGATCCGAATTCTATCCTAGCAGAGTGCGATCGATCGGCACCGCACTCTCTGAAGGTTTCCACTGGTGGTTCTACTTTGCAATCACAAAAGCGACGCCCTCGCTTTTAAAAGCAATGAATAACTGGGGCACGTTCATCTTCTGGGCAGCATGGTGCGCCGTCGCATGGGTTTACAGTTTCGTCATGGTCCCTGAAACAAGCGGGCGTAGTCTAGAGAGCATGGACCAGGTGTTTGATTTACGCTGGTACGAAATCAGAAAATACGCTTACGTTGACGAGAATAGTCTCCCGCAGGACAAACAGGACGAAGACAAACTGGACGAACAGATCGTCAACAGTACGAAATAGTTTTTAATTTGCATTCAATTTTGGCATTAAGGCGCTTGGTTATTTTATTTGATGTTTTATAATTCTTATTTCACAAACACTCATGACGCCATGTCGAACAAACTATCAATGTACCCTACATCTATCAACGGAATATTACTCGACCCCACCAAGTCAACGTCCTGCCCGTTGCCAGGCATCGGCACCATATTCGCCGGCGGCGGCGCAGCTGTGTACTGCCCCATGACCTCAGAGCTCACGTACCCGTTCAGACCTGATGGCACGTACGACGATGACGAGGAAGAGGACGACGGCGGAGGCGGATGTGGGGGTGGGACGTATCCTTGATTGTAAACCGGCGAAAACGCACTATTGGTCTCGAACCAATTCACGAGTTCCTCAGTCTTAACCTCTGGCATGTTCGCAGGCGGCGGCGGCGGTGGCGGCATGTATGCTTGAATTACTTGGTATTGTTCCGGCATGACACTCGCCTGCTGCTGCATCGGGACCGCATCAAACCGCGGCGTGACGCACTGCGCAATGCTAGACTGACGTGCGCCGTTTTCGGCTTGGAAAAGCAGTAATGTCTTCGACCCAAGACTCTCAACCACGAAAATGCACCGGTTCGCAACGGGCCACATCAGGCTCATGGCTTGGAACACAACGATGCAGTCCTCAATGTGTTGCTCGACATCGTCTACTGATACCTTCTGCCTGACTTGTTGGTTCGCGCATAATGTATACAGCATCGTCACACTCGCCAGAAACAGACCGAGCAACGCAACCCACGTGTACGTAATGTTGTTCTTCTCGTGCAGTTTCGCATAGCTCTCGATAAGTTTGACGCTTGAAAAATAACAAATCTGAAGCGCCTCGACCGTAGGCACAGGACACGCTGGCGACGGTCGGTGCAGTATAATCAACGAGTTATGAAACGCAATCTGAAACCACTCCTGTGTTTGAAACGTGCTTTTAGTCGGCCCGGTGTACTTCGGCGTCGAATATAACCAGTCTTCAAGCTCTCGCCTGATGTACGCTCGCCGGTCAAGAATGTTTTCCGACGGCGTGAACCGGACAGGGTAAAACACTCTCTGGATCTCGGCGTTGATTTGACGTAACCGTATGATGTGTAAAAACGCAGACATGTCGTACGGCGACGGCGACTTGTCCGTACTCCACCGTTGAGACGAAACCCGCGATTGGTCCTCGACATCGCGCAGGTCAGACAATTCCTCGTCCGTCATGTTCAGCGGCAACCCAACGTTTATGTCCGAGTCTGTAATCGAGATCGGCCGGCCCAATGCTAAAGACACGCTGCGGTCAAATATGTACGCGCTCCAAAACACCCGCTTGCGAATCTCGCGCTGAAAAACCGGCACCGCGTTGCTCGGCTCTCTATGTAACCCCAAATCTATACACATTCTAATCATCATCCCTACCGCGTGCCACACGTTTAAACTTCTCGGCTCATTTATTGCAAACATGGTCAACAAAATCAAACCCTGGATCCCTTGTAAATCGTCACCCGCAATCAACGCGTCTAAATGATACTCCATCGCGGTCTGGAAATACTGCAGCGGTGACACAGACTCCTGCACGTTGTCACGCTTCATGTCAATCGCCCCAATCGCAAACACCATCAACGACAGAAACGTGTCACTGCTCGGAGCAGTAATGTCAGCCGTGACCGTGTGTTCAAACTGGTTTGCGAAAAAAGTCGGCCGGTGGATAAACGGATGTTGCGGCCATCTGGTGTCAAAAAACGAGCTCGCAAGCCTCGTTATGGTCTCTCGGTCAGGCAAAACAAGTATCGGACCAGGCAGCTCTTCGTACTGCACATGCGCGGCTAAATTGTAATCACCAGGAAGTTTCTGCGCTCGAGAATTATCTGTCCATCTAAAAGTCGACTGTGATATTCTAGCAAAGTGAACTCCGCTTGAACTGCCAATGTATCGCCGTTCGGACGTGCCTTCTAAAGACAAATACCCAAAGTCCGAAATCAACGGCTCTGTCCCTGCATCTTCATCTACCACTATCAGACCTCATCATACATGGTCCAACACTGCTAACCGTACCTGTATTATTTGCTAACGAACCCTCTGAAACAAATTCATGCTCGATCTTTAGCTCTCTGCCACTCTGGACCTGGCTTTCAAGTGCCCGCACTTTCATCTCCAGTGATTCAACATATCCTCGGGGATATTGACGGTACGTCAGTCTGTCAGGATACACACACTCTCTACTAGACTTCGCACACGTCAAACAACTCGGCACTGCGCCGTCGCACTACAATATCGTCAGATCAAAATCACAATGAATGTGGTCACACTACCTTCTGTTTCCGCCGACGACAGTACTCGCACGCAACCTGAATCCTCGTCAGCCCGGGCCTGTGTCTTCTGTTCGAATTCCCGGTACTAGCAGATTTGGTCCCACTGCCGCTCGCAGGTGACGATGTCGCCGAACTGGTACTCATTGTCCAAATTCAAGATGCAGTTTACATGTGATATCCAATGATTCCACTATATACAACACTGTCGCATGCATTTGACGAGTTCTGCCCCTTTAATACAAGCCGTTTCTATCAAATGTTTATTATATTCTAAAAACACTCGTCAAATCATTAAACATTCAATATGACAGACTTTTTGAAGGCGATCTTAAACGGTGATTACATAATATCAAATGTCAAGGGTTTTGTGTCATGATTTGTCCCAGCTAACCGGCTCGACGACCATCATCGCGATAACTGATAAGTGACTTTAACGGTCATACATTTCACATTACATAACTCCATACAAAGTATTTGCTTTAGCAAAACATCCACTTCAAAGTACAACAGATCACAATTCTCCTAATTAAACATGAAAACGCTTACTCTTTAAAACTAGCTGAAAACTATATGTCGACTCGCTTCTTCACAAAATCCCATAGAATTTTGAGTAAACTATCAGGTAATGTGTACAAATCAAGATGAAACTCTCCTTCTGTAAATTTATTAGTAGCTGTGTTGGAACGCAAACCAAATACTATACCCTCAATATCATTTTTAATGTACATATCTGGTGTTCGATTGTCTGTCACCATCTGAACGACTTGAAGCAAATCATCCTCTCCTAACTTTTCAAGACCTTCGGCAAGTTTATCCATATCGACCTGTAATGTTAATGATGTGACATGAACTCAAAACAAGCAACACCATACTGAAACTTTATCTCGCTTGTTCTTCTTAGGAATATCAGTGAACTCATGCTTTCGTTTCTCTTTCTTTGTATTCTCAGCATATAATGGACTTCCTGGCGCACCCGCACCACCGCCTATTTCAGGTACACTGCCTGACTCTGCTAAAAGCTTCAATAGTAGAGGACGGTTCGTAGGGAATGACTATTGTTTAAGTCAACGATAGACATACATCCAAGTCAAATAAATCTCACCAGTTTATGATTCGCATCGTATTTTGCCTCCAAAAAGTTCAAATCGTGTACAACAGTATGCTCACCACCCTTATCTACAACATGCAGCACAATCGTCATGTCGAACTCACCCCAACCTTGTTCTTCTAACTTAAACGGTGGTTTCTTCAATACTTCATACAGATAGCCCATTAGTTTGAATTTGACCAACAGCATAATATAGGCGCGTACCTCTATTTGGATTCTGAAATGTAGGATGTAGTCGATACGTGACTTTATCGAAAATATTCGCAGGAAGTTCCTCGCCATTAGGACCAACTAGACTGACTTTGACGGACCATTTACGCATCGGAAATCCTTCACTGACTGGAGGAACGTCTGCCAGGACTTCACTCGCTGTTGTTATTTTGATTGTCCTCACAACCTGAAACGTGTTAGCATTTCTATACAGCGTAGAAGTATTTTCAATTTGCAGTGTTAATTCAATTCCTTCAATTGAACTTCTCTAAAAGTATTGCGCATACTCCACAAATCATTATCTCCTGTCATCTTATATATTCAACAGAGTATAGTCATTTCGCAATCAAAAAAAAAAATCTTACCTCTTGAGCCATTATGAATTCTCCAATTAAACAAAACAATAATACTTTTAATGAATAGAAAAGGGTCAAAAGTGCAAAGATTTGTTGAAAGGAGTTTCCGATCGATGTAGACGCGACTTGTTCTGCTATGTCCCCGATTCATAGATGTACAGTCAGCAATTATGTAATACATCGTGAACACGCAAACTACACTTTCTCATTATTATAGTCATATACCTGATAATAATTATATAGCAAGAGAAGTAACTACTATGACATTTCTACAAAAGCATCACAGCATATCTACTGATTCACATACAAATAATTCATTTAGCATTCAATGACGATCATGGCGATCACACTATATAGTATCATACAACATGCCCTATTTGGCAAAAGCAATAGCATTTAACTCTTGCGACTCTGCAAACTTCTCTTTGAATAAATTGGCATTCTCAGAGTTGCCAAACCGAATGGCCAAAGTCATGGCTTCAGCTTCACCTTCACTAATGTCTACAGACACATTGTATACCCAACTTCTGTCACTTCCAACATTAGGAGACAGCTTCAGTTCTGGCAAAACTTAATACCAGTTAGTAAATACTAATATACAACGGCAAATAACAAGATAAGCTTACTATAGTGATTAGCACACGTCTTAAGTGTCTTGTCACGTCGCATAACCAACCGAACCTTCCCAGTTCCCTTATGCTTCAAAAATCGAACATCGCCTGTACCTCTCTCTTTCCACTCTCCTGGCTCATTAGTCTTGTCGAAACGAAATAACTTGGCCCGGCTTTTATCCAGATTAGTCACATTACTCGTGTCATGAACTACAACTCACATCTTGAACAGAATCTCTTCGTCCTCCTCATTGGTCTTGACCTCAACCTTCTCAAGCTTTACTAAAGGCTCAAAATGAACATCTGGAGAAGTAGGGGCTTCATCTTCATCTTCCTAGACTGAGTTAGTACAACAGATGAAGTCTAGATCGAAAGCTCAAAACACTAACTTCCTCATCGTCTTTCTTCGCAGCTGAAGAAGACAACGTCGCAGGTGCTGTGAATGCAGACGATCCAGTCGTAGATCCTCCAAACATGCTAAAAACATTCGATGTCGGTATCGTCGAAGTTGGCTTTGACTCCTCCTCCGTCTTGTGATCTTCAGCAGGCTTCACGGATTCTACCTTTTTTGATTCTTCAGCTGACATAATGTACTAGTTAAAGTAACGTAATATATTTCTACTGAGTACTTTGGTGTTCGATTCTAGTTAAAAGAAAATACAAACAAACCAGTACGGCGTGCGTTTAAAGGTAGAAAATAGTAGAAAAATTTAGTTCATATATAAGGTTTGAACTTTAACTTTATATTTTACGCTACACATCTCCAAAAACATCTCGTTCAATTCATTATAAAATCGCAAAACGCTATAATCTCAGACAGTAATTCTCCAAACACCAATAAAATAGCCAAAACAGAACCAAATTATCAAAACCACGCCTGACACTTCTTTGTCTTCTCTTTTTGGTTTTTCTTGTTTGCAAACTTCACCGCTAAACCATTTGCAGTCTTTCCTGCATTGGCCTTTTCCTTGCGATACGCATCACTGTAACTATTAAACTCGTCTCGAAAACCTTTCATAAACTTTCTCGTCATGTCGTATGCGTGCTTGCTGAAAACAGAAAAATCATTCTGGCCTTGCTGCGCGTTTCGTTGTGTCCAATTCCACCAATACACACTGTTGTTAAGCAAACTATCAGAAACAAATTTCATTCCGGTCTTGGAAGAAAAATAGGCTTTAAACCTTGAAGCAATGCTTTGTTGACAGGTCTCAAAATAACGTACGTTTTTGGCAACGGAGTCCGCTACAGCTGCAGAGCCTGGCATAACATACTCACGATAATAATCTGATGTTTCTTTCGAAGCCTTGACAGACCAGTCGGAGAAGCATTTCCAGGCAGCTAGGAGCTGGTTCGGTTGTGTATCAGCATTATCGCTAATATGGATCGGGTACCACAAAAACTGTACGTCGAAGCCCGCAGACCGTATCCTGAGAGTCACGTTAGCGTCTCCCCACGCATGTTCCGGATGTAAAACAACTAGTGTCTTTTTGTTCTCAATCACAGTGGTGCACGTCGCATCTAATTTTGCGCCACTCGGTATTCTTGTGACTCCAACAACTTCCGGCTTGTATTCTGAAACTGGTCCGAATACAGAGTAAAACTGGTTTGTCGCCGGTGCAGAATACGTGACGAGAAACGAATTAGAATTAATAACGTGAAACTGCAAGTCATTACTGTTAAACGGTACGGGCGAAAATGTAACTACTTTAAGCAGCACTCCCAGTACCAGAACACCAACAGCACTTAGAAGAAGCATTCTCTCGTCAAAAATTATAGTAAGTTTGTACTAAATCTAGTCAGTATGTTTACCACATGGCAAAATGACCTACAATTTTTCTTGCCTGTTTCTCAGAAACCAAACTTGACCTAAAAATCGAAAAAGAAACTCCATTCCACATTGCGCGTATGTAGCGGACACCAGGCAGAAGAATTGTGATAAAAAATTCTTCAAGCTAAGGCATTGTAAGTGAATGTGGCCTAACTCTAAAAATACTTACAAAAACTCTTGCTCGTTCTTTAGCTTTCCAACTTGAGTGCGAATATTTGTAATAGATACTATTCCACATATCGTTAAAGTAGTTTGCGCACGATAAAAGTGCTGAATGAACCGTCATAAACACTGCGCTATAAACATCCGCATTACATTCGTTCGTGTTATACGACGTACTGCTATTCATTGGTATGACATCAGTGTCTTCAATTACTGATTTGTTGCTACCTAGAACTCCATTATTGGCAGTGTCAATTGATGCCGCTGTCGGTGTATTGTCGACGTCAAAGTTATCGTTACGCTCATCGTCACACTGACTTAAATATGATCCACCATCCCTAGACTCAGCAAAATCAGCAGACTCAGATCCACTAGGCTCAGGCCGTGAGAAGTTTGGGCCACGATACATGTCAGAATAGTCGTCCGAATCTCGTTCATCTTCCTCCTCGCAACTAAAATCGTCTAAGCCAGAAATGTTTGGCGACACAATACTAAAAGAATCATCTTCCTCTTCTGGGATCATAATCACAGATATATCTTCACTGTCACTGTCGCTCATACGCTCACTTTCACCATGCCCAACTTCTTGAGCGGGCATTAAAAATGTAACGTTTTCTTGATCCACCGCCATTTCTCACTATCTTCCCTTTTGACCCAACTATTCTAAAATGTGAGCTTAAATACAGAAACAGACAGTGACCCGTGATTTGATCCTACCGGATCTTTAATTGCGTGTCGCTCTACACGACGCCAATGGGGCCAGTGACGTACGCCAGACTGAAACTTACTTCTGTACGTCGTACAATTGAGCATTTTTAATATAATTACCCGGCCTGCTGCATCACAGCCAGAGCAGCATCGATTCAAAGTGCAGTCAGGGACAACGTACCAGCGCTCTATAAACAGCACAGTCTGGAATATATTAATAGCAGAAATACTATTATACAGTAACTTCAAATGGCTGGGCCGACACCTGCATCTTCTGTCTCGGCTCCGAGAGGAGAATACGATACTCTGATTGATGTCGATGCCGAAGGAGTATGCTGAGATAGTAGTTCAGGCAATCGATGCAGTATCTAATCTCTATAGGTTGATCTTGGCGAAACTGATCTAGAATTCCACGACTTTCACACAGGAGATAATGCGCAAGGTAAAATCCCGGGAGGAAGTATGTGAAAACAATGAACTACAGACACCATCCTAACATTTTCAGCAAGGATGTATGATGCTCCTAGTGCAATCGAAAACGACCCAAACAGGCCGCTTTCAATTTGGAATATTCAGTTTTATGCACAGTTTTTCGATGTTGAGACTTCGGATGTGTTGCAAAGATGTCTTTATGCGATTTATCCAAAGATTTCATTTGTCGAGACTGTTGGCGATAATCCAGATCTTTATGGACCGTTTTGGATTGCGTCCACAGTTGTGTTAGTGCTGTTCTTCTCTTCAACATTAGCTGGTGCAATTGCATCCCATGTTGCCGGTGTGCGTTATGAATACAACTTTGGTCTGCTATCGGCTGCAGCGGCGCTGATGTTTGGTTATACGTTCTTAGTCCCAGTCATTCTCTGGGGTGTTTTAAAGTGGTACAAATCTGAACATGCTCGACTTTTAGAATGCGTGAGTTTATACGGCTATGCTAATACCATCTGGGTCCCAGTTTCACTGGTATCAATCTCACCAATTGAGATCTTCAACTTTCCCACTATTTCAAACGTCGTCAGATGGGTTTCTGCTGCCATTGGCTTCGCCGTGTCGACAACGTTTTTGGTGCGAAATCTGTATCCAGTTCTTAATAGCACCGAGGCCAAGACCTCTAGAATCTTGTTGATCGCTGTCGTTGCCGGTCATATGGCTCTAGCATTTGTGGTTAAATTAGTATTTTTTGCGTAAGTTGCATTTGTTTGCAAAAAGTATGAGTGTTGCTAACTTTAGACTAGATACTCTATTGAAGACAACGAAGTGAACGATTAAGATAGATGAATTACTATGAAAATCACATACAAATTGTAGTCTGCTCAAATTAGAGTTCGAAATAAACACGTCAAATCGAGATATTAAACTTTAAATGTATTCCACTGTGCGAGAGCGTGTTTTGCTCACAAGTTTGAAATAACTCAGAACTAGCCTGAAATTTCTAAAATGCGATGATAATTGATATTATGACTTAAGAGGTCTATTGATTTCAACACTTTGCATATCGCAGAATCATGGAGGACGACGTTTTTGAGGGGATTATCGAGCCAGTCGATGAGATCTTGGATGGATTTGATAGCTCAAAGGCTGAAGAACCAAAGTACATCAGACTTAAGCGTCAAAAGCAAAACTTTGAAAATTGGTTTCGAAGACAAGAAGAGTTACTTGCTAAAAGGCTTGGTGAAGATCCAAGTTCAGATGAAGAAGAGGATCAAAGCCAGCAGGTGAAGCTTGTAGTCAAGCGAACAAACGTTGTTAAGACTACTAAAGAAGATATTGATGAAGCTGTTCAAATGAGAATAGTTAAACAGAGTCAGTTTACTGCCGCAAAAGAGATGTATTCAAAGAGTCCGGCTCCTATATCTACCCCGCGAGACTATCAACTAGAGTTATTTGACTATGCAAAAGAACGCAATGTTATTGCCGTGCTTGATACAGGCAGTGGGAAGACTTTAATTGCATGTTTACTTATTAAGCACATGCTTGAAAAAGAACAAGATCGAAGAGAAAAAGGGCAATCTGTAAGCAGTTGAATAAAGCACTTTAGCGTCATACTTACTCAGTGCGTATTATAGAAAAAAATTGCGATTTGTTTAGTCGATTCAGTGACTTTAGTTTTCCAACAGTCTTCGGTCATTAGCTTAAATGTTCCATTCAATGTTGCCAAATTCTGTGGTCAGATGGGTGTAGATTACTGGGACAAGGAGACTTGGACAAAACATTTCGAAGAGAATGATGTATTTGTTATGACAGCTGATGTCTTTTACAACTGTTTGACTGTGAATTTTCTTTCTTTAACGAATGTAAGATCGTTTTTTAGATAAACTTAGCAGTTCTGATTTCTATAGACATGCTTACTGATTTTCGATGAATGCCATCATTCAAAAAAAACTCATGTCTTCAGGCGGATAATGTACGAGTTCTATGAAAAGTTGGATGACGATGAGCGTCCAAAAATATTCGGCATGACTGCATCACCTGTCGATGCCAAAGTTGACGTTGAGAAAGCAGCTCGGTAAGTTTGGTTTATTACTGAGTTGGGTGTCTGCTCAAATATCTGTAGTGACCTCGAGAAATCAATGGATAGTCAAATCCTCACAACACGCAACTCGGGTCTGCTACAGCAAATAGCCCCGCGACCAAAAACGACTGTTCTTTATTATAATTTTTCGAGCTCTTTTCATCCTACCTCTCTTTTTCAAACCTTAAAGGAAATGTTTTTAGAGTCTACGTGCTTAGATCCTCTGTTCCGATTTGCGGAATTTGCTGCAGAAGAGCTCGGTTAGTAAAGAGTTGTTTTGCGAAATCTACAAACTTACCGATCGTATAGGATCCTGGTGTTCTGACCAAGTGTGGTCATATCTCGTGGAAAATTCTATGTCCGAACGGTCTGCTGGTCTGTCTAGACAAGAACAGCTTGAAATGCTTTTAAACAATGAGCTCCAACAAAATAACATTAAAGCTGTCCAGGACAAATTGATACTAACGCAAGCTCGCACTGTGGTGTCAGGCAATAAGTTTGATCCACCAGTGTTTGATTCGAGTCGCTTGTCTGATAAAGTACTGTCAGTTCTTGCTTTGCTCCGTAAGAGCTATGAAGGTCAGAAGAAAAAGATTAAAACTATTGTCTTTGTGGAGAGACGGTTTACTGCATGGATTCTACACGACTTACTGCAATATCTAGACATACCTGGATGTAAACCAGGTTTTGTGACTGGACACGGAAGCACGTCTGGCTCTGATGTGCATATGACATTTCGCGATCAAAGCATGTGTTTGTACGATTTCCGTCGTGGAAAAGTAAACTGCCTGGTGTCAACGAGTGTCGTAGAAGAAGGTTTTGATGTTCCGGACTGCAATTTGATTATCCGGTTCGATTTGTGCAAAACCGCAATCCAGTATATTCAGAGTCGAGGCCGTGCCCGTCAAAGCTCTTCGTTGTTTGTGCACATGGCCATGCGACACAATGCAGATGACAATAAAATTCTGAGAGAAGTTGCAGTTTCGGAGGAAAAAATGCGCCAGTTTTGTGAAATGCTACCAGAAGATAGAATACTTCAAGGTGGCAATGATGATTCAGAGACTGATCGTGATTTTTTAAAGCTTCACTACGAGGAGCCTACAACAAGAGCAAGAGTCAGTGACGGTTCAGCTCCTATGCTATTGGCAAATTTTCTTTCGTCTCAACCGCATGATGAATTTGGGAAACCTATTGCCAAATTTATCTACATCAAAGACAAACATTTAAAATTTTATAGAGTTAACATAGTCGTTCCATCAAAATATGGAACTATTACAGTGCATGGAGAGACGCACGCGTCTCGAAAATTAGCTAAGAGAGATGCGGTTTTTAAAATGGTCGTCGAACTGCGTCGGCGTGACCTTTTGAACGAATATCTTCTTCCGCATCATGTTAAGAAAATAAGATATCACGATGTCAAGAAAAGGACTCTTGCTACCAGCTCAAATGAGTTTTCTGTCCGGTCTGCAGAGTTTTGGAAGCCAATACCGTTTCAAATGGATGAGACTGCAGAGGATTCTCACGTTTTAATTTATATGGCTGTTTTCGAAATGCCAAATCACTTGGGTTCTTACCGACCCCTGTGCTTTTTAAGTCGAAGGAAACATCACCAGTATGTGTCATGTCCGTTGTTTGTCGATGGTGAGTATATTCCCGTGGAATGCAAAGTTATAAGCACGCCTTTGAAAGTAAGTCTCTCGTACATGGCAAAGTTGGCTCAGTATACCGTTGTCATCTTTTACGATGTCTTCGGCAGAAGGTTTGATACTGACTTGCGAGATTTTCCTTACTTTCTTGCACCTTACTTGCCTGAAACAAGCGATATAGATTGGGATTTGGTGACTGAAGCTTGTAAGACTTTGGATGAAGCTGAGAAGCCTCTTACCTGGGATGTGATACCGGATTCTCAATTTTGGGAGGGCAAATTTGTCATTGATGGTCGCAGCAGGCATCGTCAATTTGAAACTAGAAAGCTAGTGCCAGAATTAAACGAAGACTCTCAAATTCCTGACCGATTCCCTTCGAGCCTGACATACCCGACCATCAAACACTACTCCTACAGTGCGAAAGTTCTTTCGCCAGAACGGTCACGGTTGCTTAATCAACCAGTGCTTGCAGCCAAACGAATTCTTTATGGCCTTAACTTTTTGCGAGCTTCGGGAGAACAAGAAGGAGGTATTACGAACCGGTTTGCTATATTCTATCTGTGGTTTGACAAAGTTATAGATCGTAAGAGCGACGCGGTCGTAATTCCTGGTCCGCTTTTCATTAGCAGAGTCGATGCTGCTTCAATGAGGTCTGCCAGACTTCTACCTTCTGTGAGTTTTTGGTGTTGTTTTATGAAATAAAAATTGTTAGGCTGATAGGGAAAGTTGCTATACTATATGGAGTCCTGTGTTCAGGCAGCCGAATTGTGCAAACTTCTTAGAATTGATAAGTTTGATATGCAGCATATGATAGAAGCAATCACATTTGTATCAGCACATTCTGATTACAATTATGAGCGGTAAGTACCACTGCGGTAAACGTTGAGGTGTCGTGACGAATGTATTAGACTTGAGTTTCTTGGTGATGCATTTTTGAAGGCTTGTACGTCCATTTCGCTCTTCATTCAGAATCCCGATGGCGATGAATATGAGTTTCACAGTCGTCGTCTTAACATGATCTGCAATCAAAATCTTTATGATACGGCCATTGAGTATAAAATGTACGAGTACATGAGAGCAACTCCGTTTAACCGGAGAGTTTGGTATCCGGATTACATGGTATTGCTCAACAAAGAATCACAAGCTATTCGCGTTGTGAAAAGCCATGTGCTAGGTGATAAAGGATTGGCAGATGTTTGTGAAGCCGTTATAGGTGCTTGTTACTTACAAGGATTGGATGATGGTGTACATGCAGTCACCCAGCTCGTTCGATCTCCTGATCACACGTTCCATAAATGGGCGGAATATTCCAGCGCTTATAAAATCCCAGAATACCAATTGAATCCGGGAACTGCAGCAGACAGAAAAATTGCTGATGAGATATCTCAAGTTTTGGGATACACGTTCAAAGCACCTCTTTTAGTCCGTTCTTCCTTCATGCATTCGTCGTTTTTGCAAAGAGATATTCCTTCATATCAGAGACTGGAGTTTCTTGGTGATGCTCTACTGGAACTACTTTGTGTACATTACGTATATGAAAAGTATCCAGAATTCGATCCTCAATATCTGACTGAACACAAAATGCCTATGATCAGCAATAAATTTCTGGGTTATCTCAGTGTTAAATTGAAGCTTCATCGGTATTTGGATCATATGTCAGCACCTCTAGCGGCATCAATTCGTGAATACGCACAAGCAATAGAATTGGAAGAAATCCAAGCTAAAGTTGAAGACCGAGAGCAATTATGGGCCGATATTGAAACGCCGACACCAAAGGCCATTGCTGATTGCGTTGAGGCGTTGCTAGGAGCAGTTTTAATAGACTCCGATTTCAATTTGGGTGAAGTACAGGGCTGTTTCGATCGGTTGATTGTGCCATATTTTGAAGACTTTACTCGATATGAAAACGCTGGCGTAAGACACCCGCCAGCCAAAGTTGCGGAATTATGTAGCGAGGTTTGGTGCAATGACTGGAAAATTCATTGTCGTGAGTTCAGGTTAAACGGTAAACAGGTCGTGATGTCTGCAGTGCAGATTCATGGGCAGATTGTTGGTTCGGGGGATGGCACTACGTTGAAAAATGCTCGGTTCAGCGCATCGAAAGCCGCTTTGAAGAAGCTCGCAGCCGAACCCAATTGGTTAAAGAACACATGCAACTGCGCAAGTGAAACAGTGATTTGAATGCATTATGGCAACCGCCTACGACGGTAATACTTTCTCGAGTAGCATTGCAAGTTTTAGCTTCTTTTGCTGCTATTATAGTAGAAATTGATAGCAATGACACTATAAATTGTGTGTCAAGGTGCATATCGAGC
>NW_027117733.1:0-52348 GCF_038497795.1 Lipomyces arxii
GAGGATCTACAAAATGTCTTCAATGGGAATTTCGAATGCGCTTTCCGAAGATGTTTTGAGTACTATTGATATACAGCAGAAGTCTGAATTGCCAATGCCATCCATAGTTGATCCGCCCTTGCTGAACATTTATGAGGAGTTCATTTTGCTGCACAATACGCCAGCCGCACTTTCAGAGGCGTATGAGAAACATCGAAGATTTCGCAATAGTGAGCGAAAAGCGTATCTGCAAGGTACAGGCAAAATCGTTGTTGATCCTATTTTGCGCGGCTTGGTTGTTGATCATCAACCACGTGATTTCGATCCTAGAAACTGCATAACCATGTGGAGTCGTCCAACCAAGCAGGTAATTGATGTGATTCAGCATGTCCAAGAAATGCTACGCGAAGTTGAGCCAGATCTTTGGCTCATGCCTCCACAAAATTTACATCTTACGGCATTGGAAATTTTACATTCTGTTCCTGATACTCAACTGGACTTTTTACAGCAAACTTTGCAACAGCTGCGCCCTCATCTGGATTCGTTACTGGCGCCTAGGCCAGCGCCAGTTCTGGTTAAGCCTATCTTAAGCTACGATCAGCATGCACTGGCTTTGAGCTTTTTACCGGAAGATCAACCGATTGGTGACTCTGGTGATTGGTACTCTTATCATCATTACCGGTCAGATATTTTTAAAATTGTGCAACAACGTGCCGGAGTGGAAGTTGGAAGCAGATATCAAGTTCCATCAGCTCATGTAACCATTGCCAGATTTATAAAGCCGCTGGAAGCAGATATGGAAGACTTCATTGCCAAACTGGAAGAAGCAAGCAAATGGCTCGAAACAGTTGGAAGCAAGAGCGTTCGGTGGTGTGTCAATGACGAACGAGGGACCGAGCTGCGATACGGTAAGATTTGGTATGGTACTGGTCCATGCGAGCGCATTGGGCTTTCAATGCAGCAGGCCGCAGTAGCCAACGATTTCAATTTAGAGTGGCGGGAGCGAATATAGCTGTTAGGACAACAATATACAGAGTTTGCCTCCAACGTCTCATTTTTGGGGGGTCGAATTACCTGCACATGAACGTTTACACTGCGTAACTAATCTGCTAAGCTCAAGACAGTTGCTACCGCTCTTTTGCTGCAAACACCTCGGTTTATGCATGGACTGCGGCTACGACTATTTAACTACAATGCCAAAGCTGTCAGAGCAGTAATGGTCAAAATTTGCGCACTATTTTAGATAGAACGCCATAGTCGATACTGCCTCCGGTATTTGGTTTAAGAACCACCCAAAAGCAGCCATGCTATCAAAGCATCTATCAGCTGAGATAAGCGCCTGAGAACAAAGATTGCCCGTATGGTGATGGTCGTGATCCAAGTGCAAGGTATGATGGAGACGCAATTGTGAAACCTTTAATCAAGTTGTGCATCGCGCGAGCAATAAGCACTCTATATCGAGGTTCCGGATGCGTATGATGTAGCAAAGGTGATAAGGTTTCTGGAACTTTATGCAATGAAATAATTAGAAAACTTTGAAGATCAATAGCAGATAAATTGGTAAAATTTGCGTCGGGTTGTTTAAGTATGGAACGTGAAAAAGTCTTGAAACTCATGCTAATAGTGGTATAGCGCTTCATGGGTTGGTAGGCATTTGACACTTCAGTATCCACACTACAACGTGGTGTGCTTCGACCAGTTAGACTACTGTGCGTCATTGAGTAATATAAATTATGTGGATGCCAATTGTAACAATTCGACATTTGTTAAAGGCGACATCACCAATTCTGAACAAGTACTAGCCGTACTTCATGACCACAATATTGATACAATCTTTCACTTGGCCGCCCAAAGTCATGTGGACTTGTCGCTTGGCTGCGGTTCTTTTGAGTTCACGCCCGTGAATGTGTACGGTACGCATGTCGCACTTCTGTTATAGAATACAATTGTTTGCTGTCGCCTACATTTACGTATGAGACCGACTATGTGTTCGCTGCTCCGTAAAGTTTCTAAATGAGCCCGTGACTTAACAGGCACCGCTGATATACCTAGATTTAGATCTGATTTATATTCGCCATTATGCTCACAATTCCGGCGCGTCAACTATCACACTAAAAGTGGATTTGCTGTTGCACCGTATCCCACAGTCATTATGTGAATGTGAATGTGAATGCACGCATAACCGATGCGTTTTAAACCCAACAGCGGAATCATTGTGACAATCCTCATGAAAATGGCAGTGAGCATTGACTGTATCAAAGGTCTCGAGCGCACAATGTAAAACGGTGCGCTGAGCCAAGCCACAGCGTGAATAGCTGGATTCAAACCGTAAAGATACTAATCTCAGGAGCATACAATGGATGACGACCAAACTCGCAAACCCGGAGGTGCGTCTTGTCGAAACAAAGATTCTCAAGTGGCTACGGTTTTAGGCTCAGGAAATCCTAGCTGCAATCAGTTGCAACAGGCGGGTTACGAATTTAATGTCTTAATGGGTTACAGCGACTCATCATTACACCACAATTGAAACCAAATGCATGTGCTAAAATTCTCTTGTTTTCTCGTGTATCGAAATTCTTAACAGGCTCAAATTGTCTGGGAATTAGATCCCAGCAAACAATGTAGCTCCCTTAAAACTAAAAAGTAGAAGAGCCTTAAACATTCAGCTACCAAAGTCCTTTGTCAAACAATACTATCGAGGTTAAAAGTCCGTGGCAAAGATGTAGCAATGTCAACTGTAATAGCAATTTAGCGACTTCAAAAGTGCTTCGCTGCTTTGCTATTGAATGAAATCGAAACATACAACTTTTACAATTTCTACTTGGCAGTCAAATGCGTTTTAAGCGCTGTTAAACTAAACTGACCTACATCCAGTATCCAAATCCGCCGTCACCACTGGTGAATACAATAAAAATCGATGACAATAACATATATGGAGTACTGTAAACTGCGCATTTAAGCTGTGCATGGACTTTATATTAGAATAAATGAAGTTTACTCCCCAGAGCCGCTGACAGATCCTAGAGATCGTCGCCGCTTACCAACTTACAAATCGCTCCAGTTTCTTGCAAGGATCTTATTGATTAAGCCGTTAAACAAAACGACTTTGTTTCAATCCTATTTAAAATTCCAATCTTTTAAACTTCTAGCTACAGCAAACTCATATCATTAGATTTCGAGAGAACGCTAGAATTGCCGTTTGCTGGTTTCGAAAACGGATTGTTTGACTGTTTCGAACTTGCGGGGGCTGGTAAAGGATTTGCTCCACTCATCCATCCGACACTGTCATATGAACGTTGTGGATCGTACCAATCAGTCGATAGAGCTCCTGCTGTGGATCTTGTCTCAAACGACGAGGATGAATATGCATTCTCTCGATCGCTTGCTGTCATCGTGTTTTGCACAGTAGGAGCAAACGGCGAGTTGCTGGAAGCGCTCTGAGTCTGTATTGGTCTCTGAAAAAGTTGATATTCCGTAGGTTGACTCTGAAGTGGCTGCTTTTGGAACTGCTCAGCGCTCTGAAGATGCTGATAATTTAGTAGCTGCTGCTGGTTGTTACGTGAAGTTGAAAAAGGCAAAAGCGACGAGGCAGATTGCGAAATCTGGTTTGCGGCATTAGAGTTGTTCCCAAAATAAGACGGCGTTTGTTGCGGAGATTGTGCCGATGCTGACAACGGTAACAAACTTGAATATTGCTGTTGCGATGTGCTTTGAGAGAATAGTTGTTGAGCATACGGATTTTGCGTACTCGGCTGGGCTCCCTGACCCGCGCTTGACCTCGAGCCAAAAATATCGACAAGAAGCGCTGAGTTGTTAGTGTTAGCATTGACCGGCTGTTCGTGTCCACTGCTGTACGGATTGTTCCGAAAGGACTGATTAAAACCAATCGACTGGTGATATTGCGGCGAAGCAGGTTGCTGTGTATTATCAGCAAACAGCAGACTGTTATTCTGTATATCGTAATATTCCTGCTGCTGAGACTTCAACGCTTCTTCGGCACTAAGCTTTATAGCTCTCTGCATATCCTCATCGTCATCCGGTGCAGTTTCACGCTCCCGTCTTCTTGCATCTTCTTCGGCAGCCGTAAACTTGCTTTCTTCCAATGCCAGCTGGAACTCTTCATCATTTTGAAAATCACTCTGAATAGGTGTCCTTCTACGCGGGACACGCCCGAACGTGTCTAAATTGCCTTCGGAATTACTAAAGACATGATCTCCAGCGCGATTCAGCTTTGCGCGCATCTGACTCCGATTTACTCGCTCGGCACGAATTCGTTCATCATCTAACAAGAGACCTGCAAGGTCTTTTGCCTTTATTCGCACTATATTGTCAGTGATGCTATTGGCGTACTAAGCAATAATGACATACCGTTTTGACCCTGATCTTTTCCTTCTTCGTCAATATGTTGGAACTCATTAAGAGTGTTTATGACAAAGATATTATCCTTCGCCCAACGGACAACATCTTCAGACCCAACATGAATACAGTAATCAAGAAGTACAAGCGCCTACTTGTAAGCATCATAGCTTTTTGATCGACGCTAATATTACTGACCTTCATGACGTGCCGCCAATTTTTCCCTTTATCGTTTAACCTCCTTTCCAACATATCCATTATTTCAGTAAAAGCCATGCTAAACAGCGATCAGTAATCAAGCCATATCTTTAATTAAGACTGGCGTACGGATCAAATGTTAACTGAGCAATCTCATCCATATCTCGTGAACTAGGTCCCCAGGCATCATTTGACGTCACTAATTTCTAATTAGTAACTACTGTGACAATAAAAGACTTTGCTCACCATTTCTGACTTTAACCTGATTTACGGTATAGCCATTTGTAACATTCTTGATGGATCTAATAATCGATTTCGACATTTCGTAACTTGCACCGTCAAGGTGCAAAATACCAAAAAAAATAGAGTCCTAGATGATCTCAAAATATGTACAGAACTATACAAGACTTCCCACTGAGAAAAGCTTACGATCTGGTTAATCACGTATTGCCAATAGTCGTGTGGAGATTACAATTTTGGTTGGAAGTAATGACGACCGAGCTTTAGCGCAGCGGCTATGAAGCCCGCACAGAACCTTTAAATTCAAACCCTAATACCGAAATTTAACTTTTTAACCACAGAATTTCTTCATTAAGTCATAACCATATGTAAAAATTCATAGCAATAACGCCATTCACAAACTCCGATAAAAATATAATGATACATCGTCGAACTCATAGAAATCTCATGCTTGTCTCATTGCAATATAGTATGTCAAATCAAGCTTTACCCAGAACATTTGAGTATGCCAGTTCTAAGGCAGATTAGAGTTAATCACAGTCGAATTGAAATAACGATAGTACATACCAACTTTTCGCGACATTGATTGTAATGCAATAATGATAGCTTGATGCGTCAGTCCCGGAAATCTATCTCGGTGAAGTCCAATCCATTCCAGAGGTGGAGTTGCCTCACCCATGTCTCTAAGCTGCGGGGTTGCAATGATTGGAGGTTCAAGCGGAATATAAAGGTACTTTTTGTTCAACTCAACTTCCTTTATCTTCTTTTCCAACTCTTCAGATTCAAGCAGGTGGGTGGTATAGTTTTTGCCATCTGCTGCAGCAACCTGTCGAAGCTGAAAAGACCGCACGTGCGTATTCCACATATCACGAATCAAGTTTATTGAACCAAGATTCCATCCCACGTCAACTTTGCCTTCAAATAATCCGCTAAATGTGAACTCAACAGTATTTGTATTCGTAATAGGTTGCCAAGTTTTCATGGCTACGTTGACAGCGGGTACTCGCATAATAGTACCTCCCTTTGCTTCACTGGCATGCTTAATGAAGTCTTCAACGCTTACTTGCGTCAGATCTTCTTGAACCCGTTTCGTAGAAGAAAGAGCAACAAGTAATTGTCCTAACATCAAGTCCAGACGACTTCGAATTTTTGGCTTCTCAACACTAATTCCAAAACGCGCTCCTATATTAAACGCTTCAATCCTCAAAACTTCCGTGTCGGAAAGCGAACTGGGAAACACATCTATCACGATAGTTTTAATGCTAACATTCAATTCAGTACCAAGCTTAACAGGCGTGTCTTCAGTAGATGGTGTCACGACAACTGAAGGAACTCTGGCAATTTCGGTCACTTTAAATCGCTCTGAATCTCGCAGAACTGCCTGGTACGATGCTGCTTGTTCTTGATTTAATCTCTGAATAGTGCTCAAAATAGCCAGTATATTTGAAGGCGCCAGCACTGTTAGATAAAATCTAATTGCAGAACAGTCAACGACGCATACTAGGCGGTCAGAAAAGTTTGGCGCTAGTCCTTTTTGATTGAACATTGTCACATGGGCGCTGCTTCCAACAGCAATAAGAAATAACCTATAATCGAAAAACAACCGGCCACTGACTTTCTCAAGTCCAGCCGATACAGTAATCAAGGGAACACCAACTTGTCCATCTTCTAACACTTCCCATTTAATTCCCGATCGAACCCTCATACTTTCAATCGCAACTTGACCTCCCAATCGGCCCTTGCATTCAGCTTCCACATGTGTAAAGCCAAAGGTCAAGTTTTGATCCCAGTCAGAAGACTTTCTAGATGCGAGCCACAACTTGTCTAGACTAAGAGCTACTTTTCCGAGCGACTGACCCAAGTCCACAGAAGCCTTGAAATCAAGCAATTCAAAATCGATAGTCCAAGGAAAAGCATTTGTTGAAGATACACGATGATAGCGCTGAACAAGAATCTCCGCTCGCTCATCCGCCGTCTTTTTGGGATGCGCATGCTGTTGATCGAGTACAAGTCCGGGCGACCAAATGTCCTGAAACAACAGTAAGTCATGGCTTTGCTTAATATTTAGATCTAGCGTGATATCTCTCACATTGCTGACCAAAGAAAGTCCGGTAACTCGACCCAGCTTATGGCTTGCCAAAGCTGAAAATGTAGACTCCTTCACGGCAATTTGCCCACTGGACTCTCGTGAATAGATGTGCTGTAAAGATGCTTTCAAATTGAATAACTGCAACGCACACGTAAATGCTCTGGAAGATGTCGACTTTTCCAATGTACCTAAAGTCATGTACACTTCATCGAAAGCCACCATTCCGGCTACTTTGGCGATTGGCTCACAGCTTAATGAGAATTCTTGTCGGCCAACACGAAGACCTAAATTTAATGAGATTTTTCCTAAAACTTTGGTAGTTGACGAGCTTTGTGCCGCCACTTTTGGCTCCTTAGTAGCTTCTTCTACTTTTTCTTTAGGAGCACGCATTGTATCTTGGAAGTTTTGAACCATTTCCATCACAACTGGCATAACACGTGGATAAAGGGTATTAACAGAAGGCTCAACAAAAATTTCCGCGCGCAGCGAGGGAGTCTCGGGACTTAGTATGTGATCTGATATTAAATGTATGCCAGGTACGCGAAATATTGCAACCGGTCCAACTTTTGTTGGCTTGGGCTTTCCAAAGTTGGCTTCTGACTTTGCTTCCACCGTCGATTCTCTATGGCTGAGTGAAGAATCTTCCGTATACTTTTCATTTGTCGCCCCAACAAGCTCAATGGTCGATCCCGCAAAATCTGCTTTTATATTTGCGTTACTGAAAAACTTTTGCTTGAACAAAGCCTGAAGTTGAACTTCCGGATCTTCAGAAATGCAATCTGCCTTTGCCGCAGTTGCACCCCCTAAAATGGAGCCTGGCTTCGCCGAGCTTCGATTTTTGTAATTTAAAATTTGCCCCGATACAGCGTCTGCTGTGTTAGAGAAAGACCCGGCCATTGCAGCAATCACTTTGACCACGGAAGGAATGATCCTTGTCTGAACTTCTGCACTCCTGATCGAAAGTCCTAAAGCACGAGTATTTTTTGCCTGATTCAGTGAGACACAAACTGTTATTGTCGGAATTATTGATGAACTTTCGAGGGGTACCTTCGACGATGATTTCAGTGGCACCTGTTCTGCCCCTATAGCTTCAAACTGTTTAACAACAACGTTTATCAACCCATCTCCCTTTGATGACAGTGTGAGCTGATTGGCTCCAACACTAAAGTAAAAGCTTTTGACTGTCTCGTTTGCAAAAATATCTGAAACCCAGTGAAAAGCAAAATTTTCAAAACGCACACGAATTAGTGCTTTAAATATACCGTCCCAAGTCTGCACGTCATCAGTTGCACCAGATGATTGAATGGGCTCTTTCAGTATATTAGACAAGTGGAAAAGCTCTTCCGGCAGCTCGATGCTTGTCAGTGTCTTCTCAAATTGACTCAGAATTTCGACAATCAAAATTGAGCTGAGAGGTGAGAGCTCTAACAAGCATTTCTCACTTTTCAAAGCGACAGCATGACGAAAACTATCTCCTTCTTGATCTTCTATTGTCTTGCATAACAGAACTAAATTACTTTCAAAAATTTGGAACTTTCCATTTTTGAAACGTTCGTTAATGACCGCCAGAGTAACACTTGGAAATCTCCCTGACAAACTTATATATGGCTTGTTATGAGTTTGAGAAGAAACTCTTGAACTAGTGCTACCCAAAACTTTAACGTTTGTTATTGACATCATAATTTGTGAAGTCTCCGACTCTGCCTTAATCACGACACCGTTGATGAAAAGCACTCCACGCAAGTTCACATTTTGCAATGTGGCCGGCGGCGAAGCAACAGAACGAGTTTTACTGCGGGGTAAAACAGCTTCTTTTCGTGTCCAAGCTGTACCCCATTCTAGTTGCGCTTTCACAATTTGAGCTTTCAAAACATCACCCGACAACACACTCGCGAGAGTGGGAAAAGAAAAGGCATCAAAATTCACAGTATCCATGCGAATACTAACATCTGCAGCTTGAATTGAGTCATCACTGCCATTAATCCGGGCAAGAGTCGTTACTGTAGGAAATGTGATAGACGTTATTTTGACCCGTTTTGTACCCTTCGATTGAGAAAATTCGTGATGCTGCTCTCCTGATCTAAATGCAACAGACCTTACATTGTTGACTACAGGAGGAGAAATGATTTGAACACCTGATCCATGTATTCCGTACATTAGGGAAGGCAAAACGTTGAACATGACGTCGTAGTTGCGCAGATCCAACGACACTCCCATTTGTTTAAACTGTTCTGAACTAGAGGTTTTAGGCTGCAATGGTGACTTGACAGCACTATTCGCTGAATTTCTATCACACTTCAAATCTGGGAACATGGCAATGAATTGTTGAACTTCATCTTCGAGAATTTGCGTGAATATAGACGCCAAGCCTATAATATTCTCAAGAACTTTCAGCACGATACCTTTGATATAAAAATGTTCTCTAATAGCTCGCGAGTCCGGGAGCGAGGTCACAGAAGCCCAGATGTTTGACCGCTGTATTCCCAATGTCAGCAGTCTCTTTTCGCCGTCCGAAACGGGAGCTAGAACATCTAGCTCGAGTGCATTAGCACCAAGGAGAAATGATGACAGCAGGAACGATTTCTGTTCGCCAAAAATACCGCTGATTGTAGACTGAATGACGTTGCCAGACATCTGAACTCTAAGGTTGTCACTATTGACAACAGAAATAAACTTCTTGATCTCAACAACTGCACAGATTTCGACATCCAGCGCAGGCAGGGGCACCACTACTGCTTGCATATCTTGGACAGCGTCTTTTTTGCTCGGATATAGTTCTTGAATACGACTATTCAACACGTTGGTAACCACCCGAATCAATGGTAATGAGCTCCAGTTTGTAATCACGCGTACTTCTTCACAACCGGCAGAGGCGTTGATCACTCTTTGTGTTTGTTGACACTGAAATGCAGATTGCAGACTTGTCGCATTTTTAGGAAATAGCAGGTTGTCAGGCTTGTCAATAATTCGCGATGACAAACTCAGCGTAAAGTATGCCAATTGCAAGTAATCTTCTTGTTCAGATCCGTTGGCAATGCAAAGAGTTATAGTTTCGACGTCCAGAAACATATTCATCGCATTCGAAACTATAGTGACTGTCTTATCTTCACCATCGAATACATGAGCAAATACGTAGCTTGTCGCTATATTCACCATTTCCCAACTTCTCCAGTCTTGCATTATTTGCACCACTTTGTCTTTTGCATCAGGGGGCAATAATGCGTCGTCAGGAAAAAGATCGCGCTCAATTCCCTGTAGCGTACTTGAAGGCAATGCACGGCTTATATGTCTGATGCGTGCCATAAGTCGCCAGCTGTCATTGGCTCTGATGTGAGCTTTAGATGACCGAAGAACATAAGCAGGTCGTGTCAGAAACGCAGGATCGTGCTTTATCTCATAAGCATTACTAGTGAGAACAATCTGATACACCATATTTCTGAGCCTGGTTTCACGTCTGCTCTTTATTTTGGCCAATTTCTCGACAATTGGTATTAAAGGCTTTAGGATGTCCAGTCCTGTATTAGTGACCCACTTGATTGACTGATTCTGCACTACTAAACCAACAGGCTTGACTTTGATATATGTCACATCTGTTTGCGTTTCATGATTCCAAGCTTCTATTTCTTCAATTTGGAGCTCAAGCGGTAAAGGCTTTGAGTCTAAGCGATTTTTCCAATCACTCGGTATCAGCCCGACCTTCACTTGATACAAAATGATATAGACACTGCAGACGCGGTGAACAGGATTTCGCCGTGATGGCTGATCGAGTGTAAAGTCGCTACTTTTGTCCGTGAGGCGACAACTTAGTGTGGCAGTACCAACCTCTAAGTCAACGTGGTTTCCCATTGTCAGCTTTTCCGGTGACATGACAGAATCTATCAACGTGTTGATTACCTCGCCATAGCATACATGAAGACCGGGAATAACAATTCTCGCGCTCGTTATTAAAGATACCGTTGTCAAGTTCCGCTCTAATCTTTCGATAACGTTTACTTGCAGCTCGTCAAGCATATATGTTATATCCTGTGGTCGTTAGCAGCAATACTATTTACCATGGCTTAATTTTAGCTTACTGGCGGGCTCAAACCATCTAAGACCTCAAGAATAGCTTCAACACCTTGTGCAGATACGAATCCATCGATACCGCTCCGAAACTCCACGACAAAGCTATCGAATTGAGTATCTGTATTGTCCAGTAGTCTTGCAGACTGATCACTTTCTGTAGCGTTGTTACCCATGTCATACTTGCGACGCTCAAACCCGTTTGCGACGGATTTCATATCCTAAATCAAGTCAGATTGAGATCAAAACAGCAGTCATGATGCGAAAAACCTTGAAAGCGCTGACACAGGAATATGGGGGCATAAATGTGCTATCAAAATCGCATCGTCGTTCACTTTCCGCATTAGAGCAAGAAAGATTATACGCATCTAAAATGGATTAGGCGAGTATACTACTCAAAAGAAAACTAAATACCTAGATAGTCCCTTGTTGTTGTTGCTGAAGGCTTAATTCCAAGGGCTTCTGTGTCATGGTGAACTACAGAGCTAAACACAAGTTAGTCATCTGCTTAAGCAATATTCCAAGAAAACACACGAAGTCGAAGCTGTACTGCTTGTATCATAGTCGTCCACACTCACTAATGGTGGTGCCATAGGAGGAAAAGGAAGGGTCGTATAAATTCGAGGTGGACCATCAACTCTTGTCTCACTTTCAAGATCCATAGCTAGAAAAAAGGGCGTTCTGTTAAACAGCATATCATGTCTCCGTATATGCTCTTGCTGCAGCCGACGTCGCTCATATCCTCTTTGCTTTCGATCAAAGTTTGTTATATATAAAGAAGTAGCAAAATAACACATTACCCGACCGGCATCAGCTCCTCCCGAAACTCTGTCACGACATAATAAATTGATAGACGGAATTTCAAGCAGAATATAAGCATTGTATGCAACTGTTGCTAAATCGCTTAGAGACAAAGATACTGATTCTGTCATGAACTCGATAGTAGTCGCATCCGTGTTAACTAGAGCTCGAATTGCCGGTAGCTTTACTCTAAAAAACGTCACATCATGAAGCGGAGGTTCTGCGACAATTAATGCGTTCTCCTTATCCGCTAAAGTATAAGAAAATGCTTGCAGGGTACTTCGTAGATTCTGATATAACGTCGGAGCACCTTCTGCAAACACAATTCCAAGATCAAAATCCCAATTACAAACATAAGTCGGTTCGGATGGTGGTAAACCAAACATACGGTGACCGTGAACATTTATACCTTCAGATCATTAAATTGCTGTTCACAATAAGCATTATAACATTCACTCACCATCAACAAATAAAGCCGTCTGCTCGCCACCAACATCTTTTCTCGTTGTCATAAGTACTTCATCCACAGGTAAATCCAGCATTCGGCCTTGAATGGGACTAATATTAATTTGCAAATCTACTCAATATGAACTACTCGCTTCTTGAATCAAATCTAACAACGCACCCATGTAGTAATTTGTAAATCTCAAATCAACGTCAAATGCATCAAAGTCCAGTCTCAGGTGTGACCCAGCAGAGTAGATGGTCGTCGGGAATATGAGACATCCACCATTTGTCTCAAAATTAACCAGAACATCAGTTGAATTGACCAATTGCTGTATCGCCGATTCTTGCTTCGTAGAGCCGCTGTCTTGAAAATCATCATGCGAGTCCTCTGGGGAAGCTAGACCAGTAAATTTAGACTGGTCTGGGGCAGCGACACTCCGGGTGAACTCGTCTAAAGTTTTGAAATGGGTATTATCCCCAAAGTAATTCTCGCGCACCTTAATTAAATACCGCACTAAAAAACCGTAGGCAATAATAGAAGTATAATCACTAGAAATATCAACACAGAGCGTATCGATCGGCACTGACTGATCTGATACTGTGTATGTGTATGAGCCTTCAATGGAAAGCTGTTTGACGTTGCCAAGATCCTTCGATTCTAAAAAGCTAGCACGAGTGTTCCACGGAGGTGCATGAAGGACAAGTTTTAGCAACTCCGCCTAAGCCCATGTCAGATGACTTTATTATCAAACCGGTATACTTACAGTAATCTTATACCGTACTTGGGTCGTTATGGGACTTATTTGATCCAGCGGCACCTGAATACTTCCGCACAGCTTTGGACTATTGAAGTCCAAAAAAACGTTGTCATCGAAGTCAGTTGGGTTGCTGATAATGTTTGAGTCATTAACGTTAACAAAAAGTGAAAATTCATCAAACGCAAATCTGAACTCATAGGTTTGCGGAATGAAAGCGCTGTAAGGCTGTCCTGGACCCGACCCAAAATCCGTTATCATATCAGTTAGAATTGTGATATGCTCTCTAAGCAAAAAACATCTGATCTCCGAAGCGGCACTATTAAACACCCAATTTGTTAATCCATTCCACTTTAATGGACTGCTAAGGTCTCCGGTAATCTGGCTCGTAGTCAAAACTCAATACTCTTGGCAATTGTCACTTTAAACTTACCTTATATGTTTTGGACGACCAAAGCAAATCGTGGTTAACACTGGAACGCAACTCCACACCATTGAATTCACTGGTCAAATATCGCGGCCAACCATCACTTGCTGGAACTAGACCAGATACAAAGGTCAATGTGGACAACTCTGCCAGTTTCAATTCAATCCAACCGAAAGATCTGATCGAATTTCCAAGCTTCGTTTCGGCCTGCCGCTTATATTCAGCGTCCCTGCTGGGTTCTCTGATAGGAATGCGAATAATCGTGTTATCATCCATTTCAACGTAAATCTTGAACTCTGTACTAAATCTATAGCTTCCTGGAGAAATAGGCTCCGACGGTGTACTGTCTACATGAACTCCGGGAAAGAAGATTGACTGTAATATCACTCTTTGCCTATCAGCCCAGGGGCCATACTGTATAGTAGCACCTTTCAAATGCAAATCAATACCCCACTGTGGAGGTGGCTCTCGATTTATTTGCTCAGCTCTTCCTAGATCATGACTCTTAGATAAAACAGCATCATAAGGAACCTTTCCAGGAATGTCGTAGTAGAATGTAAACTTCGCCTGATCTGCATCCAACACTGAAGTGCACTTTGCATACTCTTCAATCTGCTCTGAACTATCAGTAAGTTCAATCTTGCTTTCTTCAAGATACATAGAAAGGCCCTGCCAAGGTCTATCTGACACATCGTTTGTCTCTGTAGACCTAGCAGTAGGCGGAAAAAAACGCCCGTGCAGAAAAAAAAACAAATCTTTAAAGCTTTGCCATTTGCTTGGCCTGTACGCACGACTAAGATCAATAGGAGCTGTGCTGCTCTTGCTTATAAGGTGATCCTGGCTGTCCACTTGACCCTCTTTATAATCCATGTTTGCTTTCATTTGCATACTCGGCTTGTTGAAAGTGAAATCGTAAACCATTTTATACTGATCATAAACTGACGCGGATGGGCTGGTGTCCACAAAGCCCACAGCAGAACTGAAATGATAGACCATAATTGTTGGCGTTCGAGAATTTCCTAAAACCATTGCGCCCTTGGAACATAAAACGTCTATTGGAAACAATCCTAATATCGGAGAAAGTTTTTCTACCGCTTCTACAGTAGTGGAAGTATTTCCTATGGGCTTCTGAAGTTTTGTGCACCTGGCAGCTTCAGTATCATCCGATGTAGGGAATGACTCTGTAGATGAACTTTCCGCAGCAGCTGCTGAGCCATTTAGTTTGTCATTTGTCAGGCCACTCGTATCGCACAAATTTCCATCCGGACCACATTGCTTATGATTTTTATTGTCAGCAAAGCATGACCCAGTAGCAGTTGCTGTGTCAAACTCCTTTAATGCTGCTTCATATGCAGAAGTTCTGTTATACACAAACCATTCGACACCCTCAATATATAGCATGAACCTCGCTGGTACAGTCTCATTTTTCTCCTTTCTAAATTTGGCAACTTTCAAATCAGATCTTCGTGTCCGATTAAGCCAGTACCTCCACGTAACGTGACCTTGTGTAATAAAAACAGTTTCATTACTACCAACGTAGCGTAGATCTTTGAAAAAGATACGCCCCCCGAGCAATGAGATCTGAACAGAGCGGACGTCGATAAAAACTCGAAACTTATGCCAGGTATACCATCTAGCTGAAAGTGAGATCAATGTAGCAATCACTCGATTGAAGTAGAAGAGAACGAAGATAGTAGCGATGCCAGTCACTATAAGCTCAATCAAAAAGATCCAACTAAATCCCCGCGATCCTCGAAGAGGCACTGACGCGAAATGTGAGCTAGAATCCATAATATCGACTTAACTAAATGACATTTCTGCTGTGAACGAGACGAAGACTGTTCAAATACAATTAATAGTTCATGTGGTTACTGCTTCGCAATATAAAGATAGGTCGTCAGGCCGGATGGAGGCGATGAGTAGTTGACATCTGAGCCGCACGTAAAGCCGATTGCTAAAATTCTTGGAATAGAGCTATAGCGTGTAGTCAATCTGCCTTATATCGCTGGGCAAATAACAGTAGTGAGTATCTAATAAATCTGGGTTGATATATTAGTATGAATTGAGGTTTACGACTACATGGACGTTAAGATCTTGTAGAAGCTAAGTAGTGATAATGTCTTCTACTTCTGAATATGAATTTGTTGTTCAGGTATCAGCATTGCCGATTTTTTATTTCCAGAGGTGTTCTAAGAAACCAGAAAGTGAAAACTTTTTACGACATCGGTAATAGTGAGCACATTGCACAGTACGTTGTTTTGCGGAACGCAGATGAATATGTATCGTCAACTCATCTAACTCAAGCATCTATCAGGATACAGCGGGAACTTCAAGTTCTACAAAAATCGAGTGAAGGCTGGAAACTTGCTGATGCTCTTCTGGCAGATTTGGACCCAAATGTACGCTTTTTTGGAGCTCTAACTTACACAGTGAAGCTCAACCAAGATTGGTATGACCAACTTCAAATAAGATTACCACCGTCTGACGGAGTTTAGGCCATCTCTGACATCTTCTGATATTTCTATATTGTTAAACCGTTTAACAAATTGGTTTTTAACTTATCGGTATGGACCAAGATTCATTGTTCAAAAGATCGCGGCCACTTTGTTGCTCGTTCTCAATAGGCGTCCATCAGATGCATCAAGTGTTTGGCCTTATCCAGTATACGATGTCATTGTCTCTTTAGCTCAGAATGCTCCAGTAGTAGGATCCGTGGATTTGATGAACGAAATTTCGTTTAGAGCCACAATTCAATCTTTGAGTCAAGAAGACCTTGAAGTGGCCCTTTTATTTTGCAAAACATTCTCAGAAGAAATCGCCGATGCCGATGTGGCTCGTGAAAGCAGGTAAACAATATTAGCTTGAGTGCAAGAGTATATACTAAGTATACACAAGACCGTTGTTATACAAAATGATAAGTGCGGCAACAGAGCATATGCTGTGTCTAATTTCACCGGTAATACAAAAGTCATCAGGTGAGTATGGTAATGCATCACATACGCTTCTGATTTCTACAATAACTACATTTCGCGCATGGACCATGTCGTGTGTGAGCTGCGAGTCTTCATCTCAAGCCGTTCAAGCTCTTACTGCACTGATCCCAAACTTAGTTATGTTTCTGGAGCTCGACTCTGATATCGAACTTTTTGGTGCTGTGATAGAAGCTTTATGTGACTTCATGGAATGGGCCGATAAGTTAATTGCACCAGACACTTTACTTATTCTGCTAGATGTTTTTGCTGGCGGCTGGTCTGCTGCAAAAATTCAGAGACTGGTGACTGCAAGTGATGAGGACGAAGGGGATGAAATTCTCGAATTGTTTTTGAACGGGTTTGTTGCATTTGGTGGCTTAGTGGCCAAAGATCTTGCTTCAACATTGACTGAGCCTCGATCGCGCCGTGTGATCAAACTCATGATTGATTTGCTAAGAACCCCCGGCTATCCAGTCGAAGATGAGTCGGTCAGCAAACGTACCCTTGAATTCTGGGAGCTTTTGGTTGACTCCGTTTTATATGATGATAATGGGCATCTTTTGGCGCCCCGAATGGAGCCTCATCAAAAGCTTCAAGAGGCAAAAGATATCATGATGCAAGTAATGGAACTGCTATGGGTAAAACTTCGAGTTCCTCCTGTTGAAATAGTAATGTCGTGGTCGCAGGACAGCCGTGACAGCTTTTTTGCGTTTCGAAAGGACGTTGCCGATCTAATCGAGAGATCTTATCAACTTGTGCAGCCTCAATTATTTTCTATTTTAGTGCAGTATGTGATTCAGTCGATAACTGCTAGTCCAGTTGACTGGGCAGGCGTGGAGGCATCACTTTATGCGCTAAACTCAATTTTGCAGAACTTAACGTCGGAACCAAAGGAGTTTGAATATCTCAAGACATTACTAGATTCTCCGTTGTTCGCGTTGCTACCTGAATCTCCGTTACTTCGTGCTCGACAAACGTCTGTGTCTTTAATTGCTTCTTCTGTTCCGTATTTCCAGTCCGAAGCAGGAACGGCTTACGTTCCAGTGGTTCTTCCATACTTGTTTCATTGCTTAAATTCTCCTCCGTTATCTCTGCATGCATCACGCTCTATATATCAGATATGCTCCAATTGTCCTGCAGGTCTCAGTGCTGAACTACCGGCCTTTATAAACATATATAGAGATATAATTGAGAACGGAACGTCGATTGATGGTGTGGCTAAGGAACGCGTCGCTGGTGCTGTCGCAGCAGTGATAAACCAGACCGTTGATAAGCTGTTCGATCGCACTATGTATCTATCGCAGCTTATCGATTGCGTGGGTATATATGCTGAGCAAGCTTCGCGTATACCTCAAGATCCTGATAGGTTTATTGAGGCGCGAGAGCGTGCGGCTTCGGTTCTCAAGGCACTCTCGATGATTGGGAAAGAGAGTCGAGACGTCGAAGAAGTTGAAGACAAAACTTTGGAAGACCATGAGTTGATAATGGCAGCTCGTCTGAAGCAATGGGACTTGGATAACGCACCTGGTAGACCGGCCAAGAGTAAAATCCTCAACACTGTACTTTTTCTAAGTCACAATGTTGATATTTTTAGAGGCGATCTCGCTATAAGGCAAAATGCATGCAGTGTTTTCAAAGCTGGACTATCAGAGGTAATGCCAGGTCCTTTTACGTTTGGCGGGAAAGCTGTGATAAAGTTTGTTGCGTTTGAGATTTTACAAGTTAGGAGGCTAGATACTATTCAGCCTGTACTTGCACTTGGATGCAGTCTGATTGCATCCAGTGCAATGAGCGCTACAAATGCCGAGGCCCATGATGTTTGTCAAGAATTGCTAGAACTTCTTAATAACGGCGTCCTTGTTCCATCTCATGCTGCAGACCCGGATATCAACGAAGCGGTCTTAGAGGTTTTGCTGAAGTACATAACAAAGCAGCTCTCATCTTTAATTTCTAGTCCACACTGTGCGAGTTTGATAAATTTTGCGATTGCCACGATATCTGCTTCTGAGAGTTTAGTTGTCAAAGCGGCCATGAGATTTTGGATGGAACTTTTGAGCTGCTATGCATCAGACGGTAACCCAGAGTTATCTCATGCAGTCAGACAACTTGTAGAGTTGACAGGTCCTGAAATTTTTGTTAGAATTACTGCTGCCATCACCGGAAAGGCGCCTAGAAGTTTAGTGGCAGAGTACGCAAGACTTTTGAAAGCTTATTTAAGGAATGGAGTTATGAAGTCTCAAAACTGGCTCGAGAGTGCATTACAAGGAACAACTGTGTCCGCTCAGCAAGCTGAAGACAGAAGAAAGTTTGTGCTCAAGATAATGCGATTACGTGGAAAACCACCGACCGATACGATAGTCAAAGATTTCTGGTTGCATGAAAGTGGATTGGAAGTTGATTATGTAGCTTAAAAGCCACATCTTATTAAAGCACCTTAAAAAAGTATAAAACGTAATTTTATTGGAGCAGTTTATTTTAAAACTCTCTTGAAATTTAGCTCGCGCTTGAATCGATGTTAAGAGCTGACAACCGGATTAACTATCAGAAATTGAACAGTGCGAACGCTAGCCAATTTAGGAGTAAGCAGGAGTGGTAACTCCCCTGCTGCATCGGAAAAACTTTGTCCGTCTTCTTTTGTATTGCTTAAATCATTGAATTTGTCAAAACTCAAAGAAATTGTTAGTTGTTCTTACTCAACATTCTTAAATGATCATGAAAACTAATTACATATTAATCCGGGATAAAATATTGATTGGGTAGGTAGGTAGGCTTTGACATGTCGTTTGCCTTCTACCCTTGCCCACGGAGGGGCCCCAATTTCTCCGCTTAGACTTTTTTAAAGTCGGGGACCGATTGATTCTACGGCGTCAATACGCCGGAGCTCTCGTCTAGTCCTCTAAATTTTGGACACCAAGTTTAAATTCTTGCTATACCGATTTTAGGTTGCCTCTCTAAGTCTGTAAATTAAATTAGCTATGGCACTTGAAAGAGAGGTTGCTGCAATTTCTAGCCAGTTTGCCGTTTCGGATGCCGAGTTACTAGCCATTGCAAAGGAATACATTAGGCTCGCTGGTAAGTCTTTTTTGTATGCGAGTTCATCTTTTGTTGATAAGCTTTAGAACTCGGCTTGGGAACCGATTCAATGCCAATGACGATGATTCCCAGTTTTGGTAAGGATGCTTCCTGTTTTAGACAAGGTGAAGTTGACACCATATAGTTACCGACGTGCCGAATGGTTCAGAAAGAGGAACTTTTCTTGCAGTTGACCTCGGTGGCACCAATTTTCGGGTTTGCTCAGTTACTTTGCTGGGAAACGGTGAATATAAACTAGAACAGAAGTCTACTGCAGTATCGAAAAATCTCATGACTGGTAGCTCTAAGGACTTATTTTCGTTTCTTGCGAAGCAAGTTGAAACATTTATGAAATTGCATCTTAACGATCATTTTAACGAGGAATCGTCCACAAATGGAGAACATATTCTCAAATTAGGTTTTACATTTTCCTTTCCAGTAAATCAGACGGCCGTCAACCGTGGTACTCTCATACGCTGGACGAAGGGATTTGATGTAGTAGATGCTATAGGACAGGATGTGTGCTTACTGCTGCAAAAAGAGCTAGACGCTTTAAAGTTGGGTGTACATGTTGCTGCTTTGGTGAATGATACAGTGGGCACTCTGATGTCCCGTGCATATGCGTCTTCATCTGAAGCTCTTACTAAGGTTGGACTTATAGTTGGCACTGGTACGAACGGCGCTTACGTCGAAGACCTTGCAAAAGTGACTAAATTAGACTTATCTTCGGCAGCGTTTTCTAACAAGCATCTTATGATTGTCAATACTGAATGGGGTGCTTTTGACAATGCTCTGAGAGTTCTTCCAGTGACACAATACGATAGGCTAGTCGATGGTATAACACCTAATCCTGGATTTCAAATGTTTGAGAAGCGAGTCTCTGGTATGTTTCTTGGAGAGATCGTAAGACAGATTTTACTTGATTTGTGTACAAGAAAGGTTCTATTTGCGGGTCCTTCGGCTGAGCTTACCACGGAGTGGCAGCTGGACACTTCATTTTTGTCTGAAGTTGAGAATGACGAGTCAGAAGACTTTGATGGTATTTGTAAGCTTGTTGAGAAGAGTCTTGCACTTCACACAAGCCACGCTGAACGATGTGCTATTAAAAAGATTGTGGAAGCTGTCGGCAAGAGATCCGCATATCTTGCTGGGGCAATCATTGCTGGCACGCTTCAGCATATTGGAGCTTGTTCTAATCGTTCTTCTGTCGACCTAGGCGTTGATGGATCTGTGTACGCACATTATCCTAACTATTCCAAATTGCTAAAGGAGTCAATCAAGATTATTCTTGGTGATGACGAAGCTCGTGTAATTATCGGACGTGCTGAAGATGGCAGTGGGGTTGGTGCAGCTTTGTGTGCACTCGTCGCTTAACCGCATAGCAGAGCGAGTTCGACAGCGGTTCTGTTTTCCTTAAATATGGTCTCGCTGGCGGGGCTGTGGGTGCTATCACAGAAAATGGAAATTTTAAAAGCAATTTGGCACATTTCTTAATAATATTTAAAGCATACTTTTGTCTCATTTATGTAATCATGATTGTCATTGACATCATTACTCGATTCTCTTTCTGTCGTAAATTGAAAAGCGCCATTACTAAATTCTATGTGCCACACCATGAGCGGCTGAACTGATTGTTGCACACACTCATTTTTTCGGTTCAATTTTGCCTGATAGTTTCGCACAATCATTCAATAATACATCAGTACACTGGCATTTTCTTCGGGCAATTCTTTTGAAACGGTTGATTAACGCACACTTAATTGTGCTGCATCGCGACATTGGGACTGGGTTTGGATGTGCAGCATTAAGTTTTGTCGCAAACATTCAGCAGTATATCAAACACCTTTGGCCAATGTCATTGTTCGCACTTTTGCGAATGTCAAAAAAGTTCGTAAAGAAAAGTAGAACTGATATGTCGCATATGGGATACGAAATTTGAAATGAGCTGCTGTTTTTAATACCTAATACGAATCTTTACCCGTGACAATTTAGTTGATTAATATAAACAGCTGATACTGATCTGAAGTTAACACTGCATCTCCAAGACTGTATGTATATCTAACAATGTATCTGTAAAAGTGTACCCGTAATGAGAAAAGTGAAAAAAAAAAATTAAATTTCCTTGCAATTGTTGAAGACATTCCTTCTTTAAGCTGTAGCCATCCTGAGTGATAGCTGTGCTATTATCTGACGCGTTCGGCGCTTGAAACAACACTACATATATTACGAATTCTATATACATGATGGCTGGATGATTTTCAGCACGTGTTGGAGGTAAGTTTTGCAATGTCGTTGATCTCAAAACCAAGCCGTTTCCTAAGTTTAAAAACTTTTTTAGTTTCTTCGTTGGTTAGCGCAGTATCGAGCATCAAGTAGGAAACCTCGTATCGCAAGTCCGTCATCGCGACTATGATTATGTACAGCTGGGCCTGTTTTTGCTCCAAAGTAAGGTTAGTACAGCTCCTGTTACATGTTAGATTGCGGTACAAGAAAAGAAGGCAAACATACGCGCCGCGTTCTAGCAATGCCCAGTCGAGTTCAGCTTCACTCATCTGCCACAATCCGCCCCATTTCCCAATCAGGATGTTGTCGGCACGTAAGTAATTCAAGTGATTCTGCAGCTTCTCCAGCATGAGCGGGCGGACAGCGATGGACGGATGAAACCATGATGGCAAAAGCCCGAACGCTTTTGCAGCATCTGTAAGCTCAGGTGTCGTCAGTTGTGCAGTTTGTAGTTTCAAAACTTCATGTTGTGAGACAGGTCTGCTCTTTACGAAGTTATCTTGTGACTGTTGGATGCGCTGTTCCCAGCGCGTTATGTGACGCATTCTGCATGACTTTTCCAAATCGAGTGATGTGGCTAATCGAGGTAGAATGTATTTGGCGGTTACTGAGCAAAGTAAAACTGTAGACAAGATCAAAGGCAGAAATAGTGGTGAGCCATTGCGCCTTGCGAACTGGAAGTCTGCATGAGAAAGTTCATTCTGATCTGGAATATAGATGTTTAGTTTTTCAGTTGATCTTTCACCATCATTTGGTTGAACTTTGAATTCTTGCCCCTTGTATTCAAATAGAAACTCTGGAGGCAAGCGATTCCCAATTTTTGGAGGAGGGTTGTAGCAGATCTCGCTAAATAGAACTGAGCGAACTAAAGACTGAAATTTAAAAGACGGCAAATTGACTCTATTCTTAATATCTCTGTATTTGTTTCGTATCAGCACCAGATGCTTTAACAGATCCCAGTAATACTTTGGTATGAACAGAACTTTTTGTATTGATTTGTGCATTGACAATGTAGGCAGCAATCCATTTGACACCGAAATTTGTCTTTTTGTATGCCGAATCCAATGCTGCCAGTTAATGATAGGATATGGTCCTTCTACACCTGACGCCCAAGATGCGATATCGAGGATCTGAGAGTATCCTGTGCTGGAAAACAGTTGGCTATAAAATCCGACTTTTGTTGATGGAGTCTGTAAATCTCGTTCAACTAAAGGATATGCTATAAGTGGATACGCGGTCGTAGCTGGTCTCGGGTTTCCAAGCGGAGGTAAATTTGTAGATGTTGAAGCATTTGATCCAGATGATTTTGAAAAATTCCTAAACAATCCTGTTAATCGTTTCCGTGAATATTTCTGGTTTAGAAGCATTTCTGTGCAAATATTCTTATAGTTATGTTTAATTGCATCATTTAAAATAAAATAAAATAAACAGAGCTGGCCATACGAATTTAGTGTGATAAATTAAACTTTTGATTTTTACAATTCATTCAAAAGTTCACCCTCGACTTTTAATCGTTATTTCTAATTGATTTCTATAACAAACAATTGAGATTTATTTTATAACAAAATAAATTCTACAATTCACAAAGATTCGTCGCACATTATTTTAAGTATCTTCAAGTACGATGTCGAACGAGATTCGAAGGTAAGTAGAGTAGCTAGCACTAGTCAATGTCAACACCTAACAAAAGTAGCGGCGAATATGTGAATCCCCGAGGAATTCCACAGGCTCCGTTTGTTGAAACTGTTGAAGACTATGTGAAAAGTCGTGATCAGGTTGAAGGAATCTTGCAATCGTTTCAAGAGATGCTGAGGTAAGAACAAAAGTGCTTGATTCAATTTTGGCAGATTGCTAACAGACAACGTAGTAAATACAAATATATGGTATTAACAATGCATTGTAAAAGGGGCCAAGTTGAGTAATGATTTTAGGAAATGAGCACATTACGGCGAGCTGCTGGGTTGCGTGAGAAAATACCAGATATTCAAAAGACTTTGGACAGCGTGATCTTCCTTGATTCAAAAAGAGTACGGATTGAATGGTGGTTTCTTCGACAAATATTTACAACAATGACAGGACAGCGAAAACCCAACTTTGATAACGACATTTGAACTCAATGATACTCTATATACCAAAGCTAGGGTCAAGGCTGCGGACACAGTCTACTTATGGCTAGGTGTATGAATCAATGCTTATGGTCGGTATTTGCAGCTAATATATAGGCGAATGTCATGCTGGAATACCCCATACCCGAGGCAGTGGAGTTACTACAGACCAAGTTAAAAGCGGCCAAAGACTCGTTAGCGATTTGCGAAGAAGATTTGGAGTTTTTGCGGGAGAACATCACAACTGTGGAAGTCAACACCGCAAGGGTGAGCTGTGAATTAAAGTTGAATTTACCCACGCTGACAGCTTATAGGTATACAATTGGGACGTCCAGAAACGAAGAGAAGAAAGAGAAGAAAAAGACGCTAGTGCTGCCATCAAGTAAATCACCCGCTATCAAGCCAATCACACTGCTTGAAACAATGCAATGTACCATATATCCAATATATAAAACTATGTATATATCAGACCATCTTCATCTCCGGTCGGAAACCGTACAACTTCAGTCAACATCATTTTCTAACAGTCTGAATAACTCGCCAAGAACTTTGCTTGGATTGACAGTCAAACCATTATGCAAAAACTCGCTGGTCACCCATTGCCTGCAACCCTTAATATAGGACGCGGTCTCGACGGATAAGTCAAGGTCAACGTAGATGTCGTTATAGTAACTATATTCATTAGATCTTTGGATAACTTGAAACACAATCAACATACGAAGCACCGGACACACGGGCCTTGGTAGATTTTAATGCGCCAATATCATACAGTGCAGGCCAGTCTGTTTTAGCAGCAAGTATCTCGGCAACGTTTTTTAGCTCGCTTAGTTCGATATAATCATCAAACATGGACTTATAGATCTATCCAATCAGTACAAATAGTAACATACGGCGACAAAAAATGTATTACCATTTCTCCCGTAAAGAAGATCTTTGCATCAGGGTCAGTTGAAGCAGAAACAACATCCCAGTTGAAGAACTGGGCATGCTGCAATCTTAACCGTTCGGCAGACCAGTTACTTGCTTGGCTAGATTCATGTTAGTTTAACAAAAAAAAATTATTCTGTAAATCATCATGCCCTTGACAGTAGATAGCCTCATGAAGACACGCGTACAAAACATTCGTGTCGAAACCTTGAGCATTTTCAATGCGAGACTTGGTAGCGTATGTAATCTCGCCGACGGTGTCTATATCAAATGCCGCCTTGGCCACCAGCTCTGTTCAACGTTATTATAACTAACCTTTACTGCCCTCAAAGAAAAACTCACGGTGAACGCTATCTAAACCCTGGTGTCGACCAAAATCCAAACCAAGCTGCTGAAATCGTTCAACTGATAGTTTGCCACCATTTGGAAGAATGACCTTGGTAGAAGCAAGATGCGCCAAAATCTTCTTCAACTTTTGCTGATCATTAGGATATTTTTCAAAATATGCAAAGTTGCGCTTTATAACCCGTTCTGGCTTATTAGCACCCGCCAATCAAATTTGAGAAAGTTTAGCGTACTATACAAAGCTTGATACACAGGATCTGGATTGTTAACAATAGGAGGCAAGCCGCCAGTCATCAGAACATCTTTCAAGCTTGATGGACTACCGAAATGTAAGCCTATAAATTCACGCGGCCATCCATGACATACTAAAATGAAAGATAAGTAGTGCTACAGAATCCACCTGTCCAAAAATTAGATCGCCCTCTAAACAAACACCATCTGAGCTTACCAAAAGACTGTCCTAGTAGTGACCATCGTTTCTCCGACGCATCACTTAACAAAGTCATTCTGATTTCCTCACAGTCTCGAACTATAACCACGTATCAGACTTGACCACAGCGTTATCTAGCTTCATACCAATACTGTCTGCTCTGAAGTACGAAAGATATGTAGCTTTATCCTGATCAGTGCCCTTATTTTTCAACGTGAAGGCTGAAATTGGAGTACTGTATCCGGTTCCTCGCTGATCAAGATACAAAACCTGAATCCATGAGAAAACTTCCACCGTTTATATTGACGCAATTACTTGGTATCCGCGATCCAGTAGCTCCTTGGTTCGACCCGATTTTGATAAAGGTGCGTCGCCTGTTAAAAGTTAGTAGCTTCGGTTGCAATATGGAGTACGAACATTCAAACCCCGGACCTCCTTGAAGGTATACAACTAGACGTATCAGTTTTTGCTTTATAACAAAAACTCTGTGCATACTATAAGGTCTTGTGCATTTCTTAGGATCAGCATTGTCACCAGCTTCCTCAGCAGGTACAACCCGGCGAGCATACACCTGTATTGTTCCCGAATTACCACTATAATTTAGTGGAACTTTGAACAGGTATTCAAACACCCGGAGGCCTTTGAAGTATTAATATCAATCCAATTCACACAATAAAACTAACCTTGAACCCGATAAGATTCTATAATTTCATCAAAGACAGTCATAATCAGAAGCCATACAGGTAATTCTGCTCGTTTCCCAGATTTCGATGACTACACCTGGTCCCTGCGGCGCCTTGACACCGAACTTACTTCTAAAAAGACAAATAAAGTTTATAAATTTCTTTACGTAAAAAGTATATAATACTACAAATTGTTTTTAAATAAGCAATCACAAGTATATTCAATAGGGGTTATGTGGCGGTAATGCAGACTGTCCAGGATAAGCCTGTGCTGGCTGCTGCTGTTGTTGTTGCTGTTGCTGAGTCAATGCACCTAGAATATATTGAAGTGCCGTTGCAGATGAAGTGTGAGGGATGAGTTGAGGTTGTAGCTTCTGCTTAGTCCTTGACACAATTTCAACACCAACAGCAATGTCTACTTCAACATACTCTAAAAAGATTAGCCCTTTAATTATCTCTATATACTCACAAGACCTACCGTCGAAACGGACGCTCGAAGCGCCTGGTGTTTTCTCAAATACTTGCAATGAAAGCTTAGCTTGATCTTGAAGATTGCCATTCAGTACGACAACGGCAAATACGCCTTCAATAATCATCTGGCGGATGACAGCAGACATTGATACACGAGGTGATATGTCTAAAACGTTAACCTTGATCAGCCTGTCCTCAAAGGTTTTCTGAACATAGTACACATAATTTCTAGGCTTGTTAAATATGACAAGTGGTATCATGCTCTATATTACATACCTGTCAACTCTGTCAGTTACTAATATTTGACATTCTGGGATCTGATCTTGTCGCCTTAACGGCAAAGGCCACTCTTCTACAGGCGACGATAATTTGTTTCGATATCTGCTGGGAGGTGACCGATCTCTATAACCCCGATCCCGACCTTTAGGAGAAGCTTCTCGTCGGTATCCTCTATCCCGATCCCGGTCGCGATCGTCATGACCATCATATCGATTCAAATAACCACCATATGAACTACCTCTTTGTGGACTGTTTGCTCTGCCATTTCTATTTCGACCCCCTTTTCCAGGTGAGACTGATCGCCTTTGATTTCTTTCATTGTGCGTGCCACCCCGCTTTTGTCCTTGAGGCTTTGAAACTTCAAGATCTAGTGATGTATAAGTATATATCGTAATGAGAGATGGATATATAAACGTACGAATTTTGCGTCCTTGAATGACTGTGCCTTGCTCTCCATTAATCGCATTAGAGCAGTCTTCTGCCTTCAAGAACTGGACAAATCCATAGGCTTGCTTTAATGAAATTTGGGCAAGATCACCATATGACGAAAACAACTGGAACACGTTTCTTTTGTTAACTACATCTGTTGGTAAATTTCCTGAAATTATGTCAGCTATACATTCTCAGGTAAGCACTGAATATAAGTTCTCACCAATGAACATTCTGGATCCGGCAGGAAACCTTTCCCATTCTCCTCTGGCAGTATTGTCCGATTCTCGTTTTTGAAATTCTTGAAACTCTTCTTCTTTTTCTTCACTTAGAGGGATTTGCAAGTCCGCTGCTGTCAGGGTTTGTGGTTTACTCTTGCTCGTATTTTGGAAAAGTTGGTCAGGATCATATGTATCTGTCTGATGGGCGTTTCCTCTACTGTTTCCAGATGAAGACCGGTTAGATTTAGCTGTAGATTTGGGTCCATTTGTCGAATCATCAACGAAGAAAAGAGAGCCTGATTCAGCACCAGGGTTCACTAATTCTCGTGGGTTTGAAAGGGCAGAAGGAAGAGGTACACCAGAACCTGAGGGTAAACCTAAAATGGATTCAATGCTTATTTCAGGCACGGTAGATGGAGCAGGTGGAGTATGTGCATGTTCAGGCTCAGGCTCGGGCTCATGCTCAGACGTTTCGTCCGTTACTGGTATTGGTGACAGTGCTTGCGTTTCTAAATCGGCCATGTTATTGTTACCAAATCGAATGATGTCTTGAAAAATGACTATCTTTAGTATTAGTGAATAATGGATAATATGGAGGATAAGTGATTAAGCAAGGGAGACTTCGAATCGTTTTTTGAATTTCTTAAGTGAAAATACTTGAAGAGCAGCACAAAAATGATGGATGCTAATGCAGAAAGTCGCCATCAGAATTATTTTACAGTTATGCAGGGGTAAGTCCTCCTGAAATTTTCGTTCGCGACTTCTCAGTGCTAGCAAGCTTGGACTTATAAAACAAGACAAATTTTAACGTTGACGAGGTGATTTACTACTGGAAATTGCTTTCATAATGAGTACATTGAAAGTCTTTGTTAAGGCGAGTTCGAATTCTGCACTTTCCGTATGGCTGAGCTAATTGGACATAGACTAAATGCGCACACAACTTGCAATCCCATTCTAAACGAAGCTTCAATGCCTATACCAGAGCTCTTTACGCTGACACTTCGTCCGAGAGTGGGTTCGGTGTTAAGGTTGGAAATTTCACTATAGGTTCTAGAAAAAAGGGAAGTGCAAGCGCGAATGCCAAATCAGCTCAAAACCGCCATAGCAACTCGTCTTATAATGCCAAGGGGAACTTAAATGATTCTTTTCTGAGTCGCGGAGATTCAAGCATATTTTCACGTAAAGGCAAAGGGGTTTTTAACAGTGCATACAAAAACCAAAACTCTGAGGCATTGCCACAGATCCGGAGCCGTGAAAATTTAAGCAGAAGGAGTGAAGCGCCTTCTCCCAACAAAGCCGACAATGTTGATTCAAGAAATAACAGCAACCGTGTTTTGTTAAAGCAAGAGGCTTTAAGACCAAAATTGCATTCTTCGGCCGACGAGGAAGAGAAACGCGTGCGTCGAAAGCATGCTTCCAAAAAACTTACATCTACGACAACGCAAAAGTCGACAGGCTCCAACCCAATTACTAATAAGACTTCCCCAATCACCAAACAGCGGAAGCAAAATTTGATCGATCGTGAGAGGCATCGCGGAGATACTAGACAGGTACTTGAAAACGATGATCTGTCGCAGAACTTGAAGCCGAGAGGAAAGCAAGCAGAACCCGTATTGCTTGAACTACAGGCAACTCCTATAGCTCTACCTTCGTTTATTACTGTTAGCAATTTTTCTAGATTACTGGGTGTGCGCGTTAGCGAGCTCATAACGAAGCTGGCAGACTTTGGGTTTGATCAAGTTGATTTTGATCTTAGTATGATATTCGTAAATATTCTGATGTAGTACTAACTTTTGTAGTCTTGAACTATGAAGATGCGAGTCTTGTTGCAATGGAGTACGGATTTGAACCTGAAACTGCCGATGGTCGGCGCGACATTTTCCCGGAGTAAGTCTCACAACTGTTGTATTGATCTGTTTAACAACAGTAGACCACTACCCGAGAACATGTCGCATTTACCCGTTCGACCCCCGTTTGTCACTATCATGGGCCATGTTGATCACGGAAAAACTACGATCCTTGACTACTTACGAAAATCGTCTATCGTGGCATCTGAATTCGGCGGAATAACGCAGCACATTGGTGCATTTTCAGGTACAACTTATGGATAACAAAGCTAGTTATGATACTGATTGTGCAAAGTCAAATTATCATCTGGAAAGCAAATTACGTTCTTGGATACGCCTGGCCATGCCGCGTTTCTCAAGATGCGGCAACGAGGCGCCAACGTGACTGATATTGTTGTGTTGGTCGTGGCCGCAGATGACTCGGTCATGCCGCAGACCATAGAAGCTATTAGGCATGCGCAGTCGTCTAAGGTGCCTGTGATTGTTGCGATTAACAAGATTGACAAACCCGGTGTTGACATCGAACGAGTAAGACGTGACTTGGCTGCAAATGGCGTATACGTTGAGTCGTTTGGAGGCGAAACCACAGAAGTTGCTGTGTCAGGTTTGACTGTACGCTTTATTGTTTTTGACTACACAGCAGTTCTGATCGAATAGGGAAAAGGAATTTCGGATCTGGAAGAAAACATTATTGCACTTTCGGAGATTCTCGACAATAGAGCAGATCCGTCAGCTAAAACGGAAGGATGGGTGATTGAGTCATCTCCCAAGAAAGGCAGAGGGTAACACAGACTTACGATGATGATTTTAAACACGCTGACAGTGTTATTTAGAAATACCGCAACAGTGGTTGTGCGCAAAGGAACATTAAAACCAGGTACATTTATTGTAGCTGGAACAACTTATGCTCGTATAAGAAGTCTACGGGACGATCTCGGAGCTGTCATTAAATTTGCAGGACCAGGACAGCCGGTTGAGATAGACGGCTGGAAAGAGCTTCCTGAGGCAGGAGACGAATTCCTCCAAACAGACACTGAAGTATGTTCAACTTGACTAATTGTTGTAAATCGCTAAATGTTTGCAAGCAACATTCAAATTCAATTTCACAGTACAGGAAGGCAAGAGAACAACACGCGAAAGAGTTTAAAGACATTGAAGTTATCAACGAGAAGCGCAGAGCTGATCGAAAACAACATCTAGAAGAGCTCAAAAATGAAAAGGAGAATAAACACTTTGGTGTACGACGACAGCCGAAAGCGTTTATTGTTGAATCCACAAATGACGACTCGACAAAGTACGAACGGTTTATTATCCGTGGGGACGTTAGCGGGTCGGTAGAAGCCATTACAGACGCGGTTGTGGGACTTGGAACCGACGAAGCAAGATGCAAAGTCATCTTAGCTGATGTCGGTTCCCCTACAGCTTCAGATGTAGACCTGGCAGAAGTTGGTGGGGCAATTATATTGTGCTTTAATGTCAAGCCGGATCGTGATACAGCTGATCAAGCTGCCAAAAAGGGAGTTAAAATTGTGTCACACACAGTCATTTACAGATTACTGGAGGACGTGTCGGATATGTTAGCCGCATTGATTGCGCCTACGCACGAGCAAAAAATACTTGGAGAAGCTGAAGTTCGGGCAATTTTCAACGTTACGGACAAGAAGTCAAAGTCGATGTCTCAAGTTGCGGGCTGTCGAATGACCAGTGGCGTTGTAAAAAGAAGCTCGAAGGTCAAAGCCACTCGGAACGATAATGTTGTTTTTGACGGTTCAATCGACAGTCTGAAGCAGGGCAAAGAAACTGTGAACGAAGTTAAGGGAGGAACCGAGTTTGGACTGACGGTGAAGAACTGGGACGCGTTTGCAGTTGCAGACAGATTACAGTTCTATGAGACAGTCCAACTGTCATGAGGGTCTAATATGTACATAGATTAAACAAAAAAACTTAACTTTCATTATGCTTTGCCTACTTGGATTCTTCCCACTGAACTCCGACCCATTCTTCCGCGTATCCGACTCCGTTTTTGTCTATACTGGGAGTACAGTCACGTTTGCAAGTCGCAACCATAATAGTTCCCCATTCCATGCCGTTTATCATATCAATCCCGCTACCTTGTTCTAGTACTTGGATAGCGTAAGGCATTAATTGGAGTTCAAACACTCTTTCAGCGCCACACACAGGACATTGGGGAATTAAGCTTGAGTCAAAAACACCCGTACTTTTGCTTATCAACAATCTCCCAATATCGTCGTGCTTGGTGTAGAATAAAGGTGCGCCTTGCCGATCGTAACGTACAATTTGCTCTGGATTGTCGGCGACTGTATCTGAAAATTTTTGAAAAACCTGGTCAATTGCGTCGCTACTGCTATCTGGAACTGCAGACCACTCATCAGGACCAGCATCTGCTGCATTGCCGCTGGCCATAACTTCAATCCTTTGATTTATTTGTCGTTCCGATTTGTTCCTTAGATATTCGTTTTCAACGTATACGAACCATGAGCTGTAGTTTGGGATATGTTCGACGCTAGGCCATGGCGTTACTGGGGCGCGCTCTTTTGAAGCCGACGGAAGCTTCATTACTCGTTGCATTGACTCAGTCATGGTTGACAGTTCTTCGTCGGTCGGCGTTGCAGCTGTACTCCACGATGGATGATTAAATGACTTTGAAGAATTGAAGGAATTTGAACTCTCAGCTTGTGAACCAAACGGGTTTGGAGCATCCCCAAACCCGCTCCCAAACAACATGCTCCCTAAGTCCGCCCGTGGCTTGTTCACAGCGACTGCAGCTGCTGACTCAACAGCCTTCTGCTTTCGCTTCTCCTCATCTTTTTTTTGCTTCTCGGCTACCTTTTGCATCCTAGCTTCGTCAAGCATGATACCTCTAACAGCTCTAACAGACCCTGCTCGCCTCCAACATGCCGGTTTATTACAAGCATACAAGTAGATCACGCGCTCATAGAGCGTATCCTCCAGAGCAGCGTATGCTTGCAGCAGTAAGCTCATAACACTGCTACATGATTTGCACGTTGCTAATAAACTATCAACCGGCGAATCTAAATTTAACCATATCTGTCATATTTAGCACAGTTTTAACAGGGCGCAAGATTAAATACTCACGCTATATCCACCAATTCGTGTATCCAATGCTGTAGCAGTCTGGTCCGATTCAGTGTCAGGATATCCCAGCAGCACAGGAGTTTTTCCAGTCACAGATTCAGACTCTGTAGACATATCTGAATCCGAATACTCATCTTCTCTTGTACTCGCCATTTCGTTTCACTATTTGTTGTTGGTCACCCAATTTTCAACCTGCAAAAAAAAAGGTCGACATAGTAGTTAATGCGCTTATTAAAAACTTCAGGGGTGTCACGTGACTGAATGTGAATTTGTACTAAACATTTATTTACAAATTTGATTTTGGACACAATTAAAGACTGCATCATGATCCATATGGCCCGAAATATAATTTTACTACGTGACTAGCAATGTTGTATCCGAATAAGCTAGCCAGAAATAATAGCTGTCATGAGTTAGCTGTTGCTGTCGAGTCAGATCGCACACGTATTTACCACAAATAATAAGATTGGAAACAGAATCATTTCGGTGCGTTCCAAGAACGGAAGGGCTAAAAGAAGTCAGTCTTAATCACACGTTTCAAACTAACTGTATGTACCACTGTATCCTAAGTAAGTTATGACAGTATAGTAGGAAAATGCCCCGAGGTAGAGTAGGTTTCCAAGAAGCATGCAAAACCTAGCTAGTTAGTACTTTTGGAATCAAAGTCAAACAAACATTCACCAATTGTCCTTAACAATGATAGGCAGCATAACAAACTGCAGTACATAGAGACAAAGCCAAATGATTAAAAATGCATTGCAATGGACGTCGAAACAGTAACTAAACCTGTCAGCATTTTGGTCTGTCGCCAATTAAGCTTGCACATACGCCCACTCAAGATTAGTGTCCTGTTGTGACATACTCATGACACCTCTGGTAGATCGATGCTTCAAAAACCGCCCCGCCAGAAACCATCCAGCCGTGGCTACGATTGAACCAACCAGCAAAAAATCAATAAGTACGATATTGAACATCAACCTCAATATGGGCAGGAATCCTGGAGAATATGCGACTCCCCATGCAATTGCTGAGAGCATTAGGAATCCCGACAATAGAAGCACAAACGACGGATCATCCCTTGCCCATGAGTTCTTTGTTTCTGCTGTGGTTAGATTTGTAACATAATATCAGTTACAAGAACCCACGTTTCTAGAGCATATTAGTGACTTACACATATAAAAATGACAAGTTGTGCACATACGTGATAATAGATTTGTCGGTAAACTTTCTTGGGAGCTATAAACATGTAGCATATTTCCCATACTGCAGTCTCGAAGTCCAAAGTCGGAGGTTTTAATAGCCTTTAACCCCTCCGTTAACTCGTAGCTTAGATCGTATTTCAATACTCACCTTCGCAAAACAAGCGGAAGTCTTATTGATGAAAATGCTGAATTTCGATTCATGTTTGACCGAGAAAAACGGTGTTGCCTTGATGAAGAGAGTGAGGCTGTTGGTGACGGCGGAGTGGAATCGGCAATAGGAAGTATATTCATGGCCGAGTCACGATCAATTGGCAAAGGACTGAGGGCCCGTCTGATTGACGAAAGCGCCATGTTTGTTCAGCTTTTTGTTACTGAAGCCTATATTTTGTGATTGTGATGGATAAATATGACCTCCGCCGCAATGACGACGGGAGTACATGGTAGATTTTAAAGTTTAGCGGTTTGGATTTCAGCTCGGGGAATTTTTCACTTGACTTCACGAGAAATATGACAGATATAACGAACTTGGTCGAATGGTGTAGAGAGAATGGAGGATTTTGTTCGGATCAATTGAAACTAGAAAGTACAGGGTGGTCAAGATCATATTAGCAAGCATTGACTTACATTTCACCAGCTGGTCCATCAGGCTCAACAGGCTACGCAGTTTCAGATATAAAATCTACAAGTAAACTGCTGTCATGTCCGAGAAATTTGGTCATGGATTATTCCAAGGCTTCGGCATTGTGGGAGGGGGATCAGAAACCATTTGAAAGCTCCCCAGTGATTGCAATCAGATTGTTCCTATCTTATCAAAAGGTGCTGGGGCACAATAGTGCATGGGCACCGTATATTCGTGTATTACCGGACACATTCGATACTCCGCTATATTTCGACGAAGATGATATGAAGTTGTTAGAAGGCACAAACATGTATGGTGAAGTAGAACTACGCAGGCAAGCATGGATGGAGGAATGGCAAGATGCAGTGAAATCACTACCGGAAAACTTGGATAAAACTCAATTCACATGGTACTTTAGTGCGAGAAATTGATGATAATGAGCTCATGATACAGGGATTTATATTTATGGGCGTCAACGGTTTTGACTTCACGATCTTTCCCCTCTGCATTAGTATTGCGACAAGATGAAAAGGAATCTTATCCGGTCCTTGTCCCACTAGTAGATTCATTGAACCACAAGCCGTTGACAAGTATTACCTGGACTGCAACTGATGAAGGGTTTGAAATATCGACTAATAATAACATTGCTGCAAGTAAAGAAGTGTTTAACAATTATGGGCCCAAGGGAAATGAAGAGCGTATGTCGGATAAAATTGACAGGATAAAGCTAACAGATATAAGTTTTAATGGGATATGGATTTTGCATTGAAAACAATGAGTTTGACGTGGTAACTTTGAGATTACGGCCGCCACCCGGATCGGCCGAGCTGAAGGGATCGGGAGGACTGTTTCGACTTTCAATGGAAGATCCCATACCGAACAGTCTGTTTATGTTCTATGCCGAAGTGTGTGCAAATGCCTATGAAAAGCAACTTCTTCAGAATAACAGAGTAAGCAGACGGTGTGAGCTTGCCACTCTGGTTGCCCTGAGGCACTCAGTCACGGCAAAAGTAGACGCAATTATCAATTGTGACCAGTACCGTGTGATCTCAGCACCAACAGAAAGACAAAGATTCGCAATGATCTACATAGATAGACAAAAGAAGATTTTGCTAAACACCGCAAAAACGATAGCGGATAGACTAGAAGATGAAGATCTTGGAATCAATGTAGAGACAATATTTAAGGATCTTGAGTTTGCGCCATTCACAAATGCAGTATCGAACGTGTTTTTGATGACAGACGCCAATAGCGTGCGGGATATGCAGTTTGAGGACGAATTTTTGCTGTTTTTTCTCTGTTATTTATCGCTCGTTCCTAATAGTCATGACGGCTGGATCAAGATTATGCATGAGCTTTATGACAAAGAAGTCGATGAGGAGCTTGCGTTAAACTTCGAAAGTCTTTACGAACACAGCCTACCCGCATTCACGAATTCCCATTCAAGGATATTCGATGACAGGTTTACCTGCAATTTGCTTGCGTGGGCCAGTCTCGTGGTTGACGGCGAGACTGTTGACTTTGGAGGGCGAGTCTGCTTAGTGATGAGCAGTTACGTAAGCGAGCCAATCTGTGCGGCTCAGGAACAGCTTCTGTGACGTAACAGCGCTTAGTCAGTTTGGCGCAGTTTTGATAACTAGGCCCATAAATGACGACGAAAGTCGTGAAGTTTAGTGTCTAGACTTGACCGCTTGACAATAAGAAGCCGAGTACTTTTGGAATTTAAGATACATGTAAAAAAGACAACGATCCTGATAGCTGTTGTTTTTTTTTCTGAGTATTATTCAAGAGCACGATGGCGTCAGTACAGACAGGAAACTTGAGCAGAATCTCGTTTCTACAGCTAGAACTGATCAGACGACCAATTCCACCAGTATTAGACGAGGAAAAGATCACAAGAATGATTGAGACGTTAAGCACGACAAACGCGGAAGACATGGACGATGGGTTGCCTCCAATAGACGTGCTATGCGTGCGGAAAGATGGCAAGGATTGGTATTTTGGGTAAGTTTAGAGTTGAGACCTCTTATACGGAATTAAGAATTGATGAGAAAACAGGTTTGGAGGTTGTCATCGATTTCAAGCGTATCAGCGGACAGGCAAGAAGACAGTAAAGTGTAAGATCGTGCCAGTCACAGAAAAGATGCTGAAGATGTATGTCGGTAACAGTGTGGACCAGATGTTTAAGGAACGGCCAATATAAGTTTTGAAGAGAAGCAAATTTGATCAGCATGTATCACAAATAGTATATTACATGTGAACTGTCCTAGTGACATAGTCCTCCTTTACTGTAGGCAGATAAGCATTTTTGTCAGAGTCCACTGCTATTTTTGCCATCACGACAAAACCAGTGAATGTTGAGTTTTGGTTGGAGATACCGATAATTAGATCTGCTTGCTCTTGTTGTTGGTGACACAGGGTAGATGGTCTATTTTAGGACAGGAGTTAACAAATTGCTAAACGCCGGGGCCTGCGCTAGACAAAGCTTTAAATTCAATTAAATTGAACGACTCGGGCTAATTGCATACCCGTCTCTCTTGACATGTTACCGTGGCACATATCCGAAAAACTAGTTCGTAATGCAAGTGGTTGGGGCCAAGTGAAATTGCAACAGATCGCGGTACCCAGAGCGGGAGGTTAAATCGTGCATCAGCCGGAGCCAATGAGTAAGAAACAGGTGTGATGGACAGTAAAAAAGACCAGCGGTTCCGAGTACCATGAACTGTCATCGGAAGACATGGTGGGCGCTGGATGAGGAAGCCTGGTGCGCGATGGCGTAATTTGGCTTTCCCCATCTTTTTCTTATGTAATGAATTATTGAACGAGATTAAGAGTTCTAGCAGTGTGACTTTTCGCAGTAGAATTATGTAGACCCACTCTGCCTTAGCTGCAAGCCATCTCCTGGCGCGGTTCGAGCAAAGTATGAATTGTCTGGGGGTTTCGTGCGAGAGAGAGATTAATCACCACGAATCCCTTCGCAGTGTAGTCTCGGAGTTTTGGCTTCAGGCAGAAAATATTAGTTTCTAACGTTGGCGTTGTTGGGAAGACTCATTTTTAGCGCGAACCAGATTTCCACTACTAGTCTTCAGATCCGCCAGGTGGCATGACAACTAAGTAAGCTGCTTGAATTTTGAATTAGCAAACTGCGTATATTTCTAACGATAAGACAATCACTGGGCCCAAAGGTACAGAATAGTCATTCTTTTCTTTTTGAGTAACAGCGAATTAATACCTGTGCATTGGCGATAAGGCCGGCAAACGGTCACCAATGTTTCACAATACAAAGATAAGGTTGAGTTGGCAGGTGGTGGCTTGCAGATAGGTGGACTGGCAGCTGGAACGAACGGTGATAGATCTATCTCTACCCGTACAAGCTTAGCTGAACTGGTTACAGATTTGGTAAAATCCGGGACCACGTATTAAAGAAATACTTTCAAGCCCTGTGCACTTGCCCTTGCGGGACGCCGGCGGCCTGTTCGCAACAAAGCGATCACGCCAGGTTAAAACAATTATCCTCGAGAGTAACGGGTTACAAAAATTCCGAGATTGGCCTAAGAGTTATCCGTGTGAAAATGTGCTCCACATCTAATCCGGCAGAGCTGAAGCCAAAATTTACTGTCTCGAATAGTAAGTTTACTATACTATCACTCTAGGCCTATACTAACCACTTCTATCTAGAAAGCTATTCAGAGCATCTGTACCTAATACCAGCCTTGTAGCATATACAGCTGCTACGAGACTGGCCTGTTTTGGAAAGCTACATCAAGTAGAGGTCTTGCCACTCAAAACATTATTGGTACAAAGAAGCAGAAAGCAAGGGTTACAGCTCATTTCTGTTGTAACGTTGATGGTAGTGACAAGGTGCCTGTCTGGTTCATTGGTAAGCACCAGAGACTAAGAGTATTTGGAGCACCAAACATACAGCTCAACAGCCTTTACTGCATCTGGAAATGTAATGGGTCAGCATGGATGACTACAGAGATAATGGCTGAATGATTATGGCTCAACCGCTACGTCAACCGTAGAGTGCTACTGCCATTGGATACCTTCAGCGCTCATGCTACTGCTTTGCAGTATTTACAAGCAGTCCAACCAGAGAGTACTAGCAATCTCTGCGTGGTCTTTTTACCACCAAATATCACTACAAAGTACCAGCCGCTAGACTAGGGTATCATCATGGCATTCAAGAGTCACTTTGGGATTATATGGTTGCTGCAATGGAATGTGGTCATCAACCAATGAGGACTATGAATGTGATGTAGGTTATTAGGTGGTCTACTGAGGCCTGGGAGCATATTATTAGTGCTTCTACAATAGCAAACTTCTGAAGACATTCGACTCAACTCTTACAACCAGCAGTACAGCAAGCCTTGCTAATGCTGACAGAGAACAGCAGCTAGTAGTACAAAAGATCAGACAGCTTCTGAACAGCTTGGAACAGCAGCAAGGTATTCAAAGAGCTGTGGCTATTGAAACGTATCTCAATCCTCCAACTGAGGCCGTGGTTGACACAGATGAGGATGTAATAGATGAAATCGTGGCTCAATTTGAGCCACAGGACGACCATGAGTCAGATGAGGACCTTGAAGTCATCCCAAAGATTACTACAGCACAGGTTCTGTTCCATATGGAACAGCTAGATCTACATATGGATCAGCAGGAAGAGCCGCAGCAGCATCAAAGAAAGGTGAAGAGGATGCTGAATAGCTATAGGCTAGGCCTACAGAGACACCAGCAAGAGTCACTCTAGCAGACTATGATTGGTAGCTTTTCACATGGATAAAGCACTACCTTCACCTTAGATACCATCTGCCAAGAGGCTGTCAAGACTAAGGAGATCTCGAGTCTCGTAGTGCACCTCGATATAGTGATAGGATAATACTCAGAATGAAGTATTACTACCATAGCAGGGTGGTTAGCATTGAGTAAATTGAAAATGTAATCAGAGTTTAAATATAAACTTAAACTAGCTGCATTATCAAATTCAAACGAGAAAACTCGATACCGGGTAAGGCGGTCAGCTCCAGATAAAACAGTCAGTAACAAAAAGGGAAAGCAGGAGCACTGATATCAAACAGTGACATTTTGCTCCAGGTTATCAGTATTGTGGTGGCACGAGTTTTGCAGTAGCCGACGGGCAGACACAGACACTTTGACACCGGTAAAGACACGATAGAAGATGTTAATTTATTTGTAAGCTGTTTGAAATGATGTGCTAGCTAGCGGGAGTGGTCCCGCGTGGCGGCGCACGAAGCAATTGCTCGATTGGTAAATTACTATACAGGTAAGAGCAGACAGGGCAAGCGAACAAGTCCATGCAATTCTCGGCAATTGAATAATTGGCGCTACTGCCAGGACGGGACGGTCAGACCGCACAGTTATTGCGACTTTCTACTCAGACATGTGACCTGGCCGTGAGCTGGACAGCGACAGACGATTTTATTTTACACGTCGGACAAGAAACGAAGGTACAGTTGAATATGCTTTCTGTTCACTCCATCAGTTGTGACAAACGAATGTATGTGTAATTTTGTAAACTGTGATAACATAAATTAGTGTAAAGCAGTTGAACCAGTCAGGACAGGATTGCCTAAAACAGAATTAATGAAGAACACCATTGGTAGGGCGTAACAGCGGAAAGTCCGAAACGCCCTGGGTTCTAGAAGCGCACAGTGTTTCCAGATTAAGAGTAAGCACGAGGGTTTTGTGCTGTCGCGTACTGAGTGGGCCATGAAGGCGTATGCGGCTTGCCCGGAGTGCAGTAGTGCGTGCAAAATGCAGCATCACAGACCCACAGTGGCTACGACTGCGTGCGGTACTTTGTTTATTGCCAATATTGGCCTGAGATGTCAAGGCGTCGCTCGTGCGACAAGGTGAGACACCTACTGCCTGCGGGCAACTTCCAGAATGAGATTAGCGCAGGCTGCTTACTAGCAATAAAGTTGCGTCTGTGCAATACATGCCGCTGCTATTCTGTCCCCCTCCGGCCAGGGGGGTACAGGTTATTTGACCATTGGTGTGCGCTAGTACAGTAATGCAAAGTCCGAAGACTGAAATAAAAAACACGGTTGCAACGTGGCGCTCGCCAAAAGTAAAAATCAGTTGTTTTTCCCTTTTGCCATTAAGCAGCTTTGAGGTCTATTAATCTATTTACTGTTTTTCACCGAAGCATAGTGCTGAAGTATTACGACTATACATATACTTCAGAAGTAGATTCAAGCCAACAGTATAAAAGAATGCATGTTGTTATGAAGTATGGCGTCATTAGCGGATTTTAAAGGGCATTGCCTGAAAAGGAAGGCGTTGGCGCGTGCAGACGCAGGGCGTGCGCCACCAAGTGCTAGCGTGCATAACAGTGCAGTAACGTGCAGATTACACTGAAGAATGGCCTGCGGGGCCGCGCTCCTCAACTTGCCTTAAACGGTTAGCGTAAGTTACGAGTGACGGAACCTGTGGATTTAGAGTGCGGCCAGAGCGGGCTCGGCGTCGTGTCCTGTCGCGCTGGATCCGCTTCGCACACGTCAGGTCTCGCCAAAAAGTATAAACTATACCCTCTCACGGTCTTATATCAAACCTCATGTCCCTCCTCTCTCCTTAACTTCAATTCTCTATTAAGTACTTTTATGCCCTATTTTCGATACCCTTCACGTTTCAAGCGTTTCTCAGAGTACAATACCGCAACAATTCCGTCGAATACAGCACCCCCCTCTTCTTCCGCCATGGATCTCATGAGTATCCTTAATACTGGCAAGCAGTCTGCTCAGTTGGAAGAGCAGTCACAATTGCCGGTGCTTCCTCAGCCTCAGCAGCAGCAGCAACAACACTGGAAGCTTGCGTCGCCTGCTCATTCGGTTAGAAATCAGAGTCAATCGCCAACTCCGTCGTTAGTAAAGTCTGAGACTAATGACCGTACGTCTGTCGCATCACTGGTGTCTGCAGTCAACTCGCCGTCTATGAACGGGCTGCCTTCTCCTAGGTCGCCTACTTCTTACTCTTCTTCAGCGTTGAGGTATTCTCAATTAGCTGTGCCACCACGCATGCAGCCTTCTGTTCATTCTGGATATGCTCAGGCAGCCTATGGGTCGCCACAGTACAGCTCTTATGTGGATGCTCCTGCCCCAATGCCACAGTACTCAAGTGAATACTTCCCACAATATCATGCACATGATCCGTCGTCTGCGTATTTGCAGGCTTATGCAGCGGCTGCTGCGGGTACTCCTCCTAGCATGACTCCGATGCCACAATCTGTTCATCACATGCCGCAACCGCATTTACAGACTTTGCAGCCACAGCCGCTACAGGCTCCGTTGCAGCCTCTGCAGGCTCCTCTACAATCACAGCAAGTACAACACCATGTGCAAACAGGAGTCAATATGGGAGTGAATAACATGATGATTCCTCAGTCTTATGGACTGAAACAATTTTTGTGCGGTACGTGCTCAAAGAGATTTGCACGGAGATCAGATCTTGCTCGACATGAGCGGATCCACACTGGCGTCAAGCCTCATGTGTGTGAGATTTGCAACAAGCCGTTCATTCAGCGATCGGCTTTGACTGTTCATTTACGAGTTCACACCGGTGAGAAGCCTCACAAGTGTGATACGTGTAACAAGGCTTTCAGTGATTCGTCTTCGTTAGCACGGCATCGACGAGTACACACCGGTAAACGGCCATACATGTGCAATCAACCTGGATGTGCAAAAACTTTTACTCGTCGGACAACGTTAACGCGTCACCTCAATACACATGCTTGCTCATCATCGCCAATGCCGCAAGCCTATGAAGATCCATATCACAGGCAGGTGTATCCCACATCTATTCCTGCTTCATATCATATGTAATTTGTTAATTGGGTTCCGGATGTACTATAATTTGTCATGGTGTCATACTATTTGTAATATTTGATGGTTTCTACTGTATATATTTTTTTATATTTGGATAAAAGTTATTTCATTATATACTATTTCGTAACAGTAACGGGCAAATTCGGTTTTTTCGTTAGTGAGGGAAAACTAGCAAGCAAGTATGTATAGTCAAGTCTCATTTTTAGACATAATTGAGATCGTCAAAAGCGATGACGTGGTTAGGTTAAGGGTTTTCGTGTAAAGGCATTTCCCTTTTCCAGGTGCTCAAGCTCTTAGATTTTTCAGGAACAAGCGCGGTATCAGTATCCGGCTGGATTTTCAATCAAATTTCAAATATAGTTAGCTGTAGTTATTCAACAATATTAAAGTTGAATTTTGATTCTTTTGGTGAAAATATACAGATGTCTCATCAGTATTAGTAATCATTAAGGCAAAAGTTGAAATACAGGAAAAATGCTCACCACGTCTATCGAGATTTGGTGGTTTGCGCACTCGTTCTTTCAACTAAAAGCTTATTTCATTTATGTCGTTAAGGGTTTATATAGCGAGACTGCTATATAAAGTGACCTCATGACAGCTGTTTCATCTGAACATACAGGGAAATATATTTCGTTTTAGGTATCCTGTATTGTCAATCAATACCTTGGTGTTTTACAACACCCTACTAATATTGCAGTTAAGATACGTGTCAATAACATATCATTAGTCACCCCGGACTTGCCAAACTCTAAAATATTAAAAGTTAAAGCTCGACTTGCCCTGTATTATTTCTGCATTTCCTCGCCCCTGAGTTTATATAGCCTCTTACGTACAATCCCGCATGCCACAGATAAGAAGACAGCACTGTGATAGTAATATAGCTCGTAGCCTATTCTTAACTACACTCTGGTTTGAACTTATGATTAATAGTTACTATGATACAAATTAGATCAACGAGCATACGCTCAAATTATGCCTATTAGAAAATTTGTTAGTATAGCTCCCAATTTAAATAGTAGAAAAATTAAAAAAACCACTTACAACATAATGATACACTTGACGATTCTCTGAAGATCGCTCAATATATTCACGCTCAAGCATAGCATCGATTCGTTTCTTTATTAACGAAGTATCCGGTCGGAAATGACGTGATAACTGACTGACTACTTCTGTCACAAGAATATTGTGCTCCAGTGTTTTTCGCGCCCTAAGTTCCATGTCAGACTTGCAGACCACCTTCAAATTAAAACCAGTGAAACTTACTTCATTATTCGCACAATCGCAGCATCCGTCTGGTACCGACGCAGTTCATCCATCTTGTCTATAGTATCCTTCCGCTCAGTTTCGGTTTCGGTTTTGTTAATGTAAGCAATCGTTGGAATCTTAATCCGAATATATTGAGACTCAAACCCAGCATTAAACGAAAATCGGTCACTGTCCTTGACTTCTTTAGACATTGGGCTTTTGACTAGAATCCGGGTTTTGGGTACCACAGACAGCGATTGCAGGTTTCGAACTAACTCATGATCAGGAATCAAAGTTGCCGCTTTGATCTCAGTATACGACAATGAATCCCCATCGGCAACATTGTCAAACAGCATCAATATTACCATTGCATATGTTGACACGTTGAGCTCATGTTTCCGTTTCCGAAACGCAACCCGAATATCGACGCTGCCCATATTTGGATTCCATGTTAACACTCGTCCGCTGTGCCTTGAAAGATAAAATCTTTCAAAGTTCTTCTTAACCTGCTCAATTGAAGCAGGGTATATACACGTCTGTAACTCAATGGTCGACAAAGAAACTGGCCAATTTGTTGATGTCAAAACACTCACGTTAAGATCGACCTCGTCCTGACCATCGTTCCGAGCCCGATACTCTTGCATCATATCGTCGGACAGTTTCATGTCTTTAAACATACCCTCTAATTTCGTTGTGAACGAGAAACCGACTTCCAATTTGAGCTTTGTAATCATCATACGCTCAACATCATCTGAAATTGACCTGCCGCCTAACAATCGTTTGGCCAAATGTGTTTTGTAGTATGCCTCAAACATATCTTTGTCTGCAATGTAACGGAATAACGTGATTGCGCGGTCTAATATAGCCTCCGCCTCGTCCTCAGTCTTGCCTTTAAGACCCTTCTTTAAATGATCATCGATGAAAAGTGACAGAAACTCACTACATCGGCTCAAGTTGTTAATAAACTGTGAGAACGCATTTGTCAAACTGGTCTGAACCCGATGATCACCTTCCATTGTTTCATTCAAAATCTTGTCGTACTTCTCCTTCAAAGCGAGGACATCCTCTACCCATTTAAACGCTGCAGCCGTTGCTGCATTCTGAGCACCTTTCTTTTGTTTTAACTCTTCTGTCACAGTTTGGTTGATTTCTGTACCCTGCTGCACAATGCGTAGCATCAATGCGTTTCGCAGGTCAGTGTTGTCAGAATCAACACGCTTACACAGCCGATAGAGTCTTTTGATATCATCCATGTGGTCGTTTGCAATCATAAACGCCAATCCAGATTTCTCTGACTGAATAATGTTGATCATGTTTCGTGTAATTAAAATTTCTTCCACTATGCTAATAATCTTGCCTTCGCTAGTGACAGAAAGATATGACATTGCTCGTGCATACTCTTCTTGCAGTCGTTTTTCGGTCTTGATTAGATATTGACTGGAGTCGCATTCGCGAGCAAGCAATGCTGCTTCAGCAGCATAGAATTCTGCTGAGGTTCGCAAAAACTTTGGTTCAAAAGATCTCGAGTAAACCGTTTCACCGTCAATCTTGTCCTCGGTTAGTGACTCAAGCATCAGAATCACTGACTTGATTGCGGATGTGTCAATCTTATCACCGCCACGCTCAAGTTCAATCTGGTTAAGTATAATTGCGTAGACGTACTCCCCAACGGCAAATTCAGAGTTTCTGATAACTTCATCGCGAAACAATGCCAAGCCAGCATCGTAAATCAGCGGCAGTTGTAATTCTTTGCAGTATACCCGATCCATATACATCAAAATATCACTAATCATCCGCATACACAGACAATGATCATCCCATTGAGTTTTAGCAGAACGCATAAACCGTACACCTCCCTCTTTTGCTTCGGCAGCTATAACCAATGCAACGGTCGAGTCTGCGCTAGAACCTGTTGCATTCGTCAAGACCGCCAATGGACGTAAATCGTTAGCAACCATTTCGCGCAGATGAGTGGCTAAGAACGACTTAAAAGAATTATAAAGCTTTTCAGCATGCTTTTTAAGAACCAAGGTGTACGCCGTCCGATACAGTTCCTCATAAGACAGACGTGATGCATTCTTACGATACATTTCCTGCATCGCACCCGCCAGCACAGCCCATGACTCGTCAAAATTGACATCCCCAGAATCGCGCTAATAGATCCAAGTTAGTCTATTTGTGAAGCAAATCAAGACTTCCGTGGGAGGATCACTAAAAAGTACTCACGTTTCGAGGGGGGCGCATCTTGACGCGCGATTTTCCACTTGACATCATGATTTCGTAGTGACTTCTTTTTAAAATCAGCACTTTGACATTTCCTACTTCAACAAAAATTAATTACTTTAAGTGTCTACTTTGTTAATAGATTATGCTTTGGAATATTGCCTTTACCTTATCATAGTTACTCTGTTGCTGAATAGAAAGTGTGCGGCGCACATAACTATTTCACACACCCACCTCTCCAACTACTCCATACACGCAGTCGAGGCCCATAAACTCAAGGCTCATATAATTATTATATTGAAGACATGGGTTGGCATTTTAAACCAATGTATACGTTATAACTCACACAATTTCACAAAAAGTATGATACAAATAAACAGAACATAAAACTCCAAACTCACACAACCAATTACTGATCACTCAGACAAAAAAAAGAAAACAAGTCAACTGACATTCCAGTAAACTAGCAAGTCACATAACAATTGCTGCTTATTGATCTTCTTTTTCAAACTTCAAACTGATGCTATTAACGCAGTGTCTTTCATCAGTTGGCGTATTGTATCCTATTTAGTCATTATACATACTTTGCAAATCTCAAAGTTGTAAAATATCTACCTTCTCCTTTAAAAATGTGACCGAGGTGACCGCCACACTTTGAACATACCATTTCTATACGAGTCATTCCGAAACTTCGGTCTTCGTTCCTCTTAATAGCCCCAGGAATAGCATCAAAAAATGCTGGCCATCCACAACCAGAATCAAACTTAGTCGAACTTTTGTAAAGCGGGGCATCACAACCAGCACAATTGTAAACTCCTTTAGCGTGATGATACTCATAATCTCCTGTAAATGGTCTCTCAGTACCTTTCTCACGGAGTACGTGAAACTGCTGTGGAGATAAAATTGCCCGCCATTCTTCGTCAGACTTCTCCGTCGCTGTTAAATTATCTGCGTATCCCATTTTCTGCTCTTTTGGTTCTTTCTTTAGTATGAAATTTCCTTTGAACCAGAATCTTTGAATGGTATAAGTAGTAAAAAATGAGGTAAGTTGTCGTCGTCTTGTTAAAGCAGCAGCGCCACTGGGAGAGAACATAAAGACGGCCGCCGCTCTGTAGTTATACTCCCCTCCTCTTCTAACAACGCCTGCTCCCATCCTCACAACCCTCGCAAATCTCAAAGATCTCTTATTTAACATTGAAAGCTTCGCGATGACTTGTTCTCTCATATCTACGCTGTAAATTTTTCGAGATTTTTTTTTATCTGTTGGCACCCAATCAATCTACTTTGATTTACCAATCGCGCTCATTTTTGCTTTACTAGAACTTTAGTTGCTGACAGCTTTTTGCTCCCAACTAAAAGTTACCCTGTTATAAGAATTCCAAAATTGTAAACAAACCGTCGCGTTCATCAGCGCGTTCGGAAACATCTGGTCCATCCGTTACGTAAATGTCTTCAAATTTGGGGGAGCCGAATGGCTCGACTGATAATTTTTCGGATTTACTTGTATCTGCGGTTAGCGGAATGACTCTACAGACCAAAGCTGCTACTCTAGCTTTATCTCATCCTCCAACTAGTACGCCAAAAATGCCAAAACTATTATAATCTTAGAGTGCCCTAATATAGATCTAGATCCACCTGAACCAGCTATTCTTTATGACTTACTATTTTCGCTTCAAGGCTTGAACTCTGCGACTTTGCCTTTTATCGGTCACGCTGCTATTTCCTTGCCGAACACTTTATCTATACGTTCCGTTTCTATTCTCCATGTTTTGCTAGAACCCGCGTTGCTTTACAAAAACTTGGCTTTGTTTGTTGATACGCCTAGTGGATTGGTTGGTCAAGCTTTCAGACGGGCTATGGACGAAGAGCTACTAAAATACCTATTAGTTGTCTCTAAAGTGGATGAAGAGGTGCGAAAAGAGCTTTTGGCAGAAAAAGATCTAGAAGACTTTCGAAGGGACCGGAGTCTAGGTGGGGTCACGCTCAAAAAATGTGTTTACTGGCTACATGAACCTACGTTGATTCTCAGGCTAATGGCTGATATGGCTGATAAGTGCAAAGGTATGTGAAATGTAAGGCTATTAATAGCCACATTCTAATTGTATTAGACAAATCTGGTGGGCAACTGCTAAACGAACTGCACGGATACACTGCACACGGAGACAAATTTGTTGCTGATTTTGCAAAACGCATGTTGAAGCAAGCATCTCGGCCATACTATGAACTGCTACAACAATGGATATATACAGGCGAAATCAGAGATCCTTTTTCGGAGTTTTTTATTCGAAGAGGTGAAAACTCTAATGCCCTATGGGTCGGCAAATACTTACTTGATGACACTCAAGTACCCGGCTTTATGTCTGCGCATCTGGTCCAGAAAATCCTTCAGATCGGTAAAAGTTTAGATTTTATCCGTGTTGGGTGCGACGAAGGTGCTTGGGTTGATCGTCATGGATCGGAATTGTCTCGTCCTTTTAACTATGACGATGCTGATGATGAAATGGAGAAGGCAATTGATCTGGCTTATAGCCGGACAGTTACGCATCTTATGCGCATTCTGACGGAAAAGTTCAAGTTGAAGGATCGCATACAGGCTTTAAAAAATTATTTACTTCTTGGACAAGGCGATTTCATTGCTATGCTGATGGAATTGCTGGCATCTTCGCTTGAAAAGCCTGCCAACACTTTATATCGCCATCATTTGACTTCAACGCTGGAGACAGCAATTCGAGGGTCGAACGCTCGATATGCAAGCCTAGAAATTTTACGCAGTCTAGATGCTCGCATGTTAGAGCTCTCACACGGAGAAACCGGTTGGGACGTTTTCACTTTGGAATACAAGGTGGAATCACCTCTTGACGTAATCGTCAACCCGTATGCTACTAGGCAATATCTTAAGATTTTTAATTTCTTATGGCGTCTCAAGCGTGTTGCTTTTGCTCTCGACGTTGCATGGCGTCGTTCAATAACCGGTGCTCGTGGCGTTCTTCTAACTGTTAAAGACCTAGGGCCTGATTGGAAAACGGCGAGAACATGCTGTGCTGAAATGATTCATTTTATTTGTCAACTAGAGTACTACATTCTGTACGAAGTCATTGAGTCTTCTTGGTCGGAATTGCAAGAAAAACTGGCAAAAACCGATCTCACACTCGATCGTCTCATTGAGATACATTCGACTTATTTAGCTAGAATTACACATAAGGGGCTGCTTGGATCCTCTAGAACTGGCAGAGAAGACAGCTTGATTCATCAACTCCACGAAATTTTGAAGCTTGTGCTTTCTTTTACTGGCGTAATGGTATGACTACTGTTTTGTAAAGAACCGTTAGCTGATCTTGTTGGCAGGATGTTTTATACAATTACTCGGTGGAAGAGTGCTCTCGACAGCAGACGAACGAGAACTCTATAGTGGAACATGCAACTTCTTCAGTTCCGGTTCAGATCAGAGCACGTGTGATTTCACTAAAATCAAAATTTCACGCGTTGATTGAGAATTTTCTTTGTGATCTGTCTTTCCAGAGTGATGCAGACATGCGTTTCCTCGGTATACGGCTAAACTTTAACGAATTTTACACTGTGCCCAAACGCCGGCGTGAGAAGAGATATCTAACCACGCCATCTGAATCCTAGTCACTGATTACTTCAGAGTTTTATTTCTTTTAGAGGGCAATTTGTATTGCTTTTTGTTTTATATCAGCCAATAGAACGAAAAATGATAACAGCAACGGAATAAAGAAGATCAGACAAACAAAGAGCCAATACAGGTTTATCCTATTGAGCGTTTCATAGTTCATCACTTGCAATTCGATCGAATGCGAGAGCAGAACATTAAACCGACTAAGCGACTGCTACTAGTCTTATTGTGTGTACACGTTTAGAATTAGAATTATAAGCTGTATCATTGCCTGATAAACACATAGTTATATCCCCTTCTCTAAGTCTAACATACCCGCCTTTGCGTTAAAGTCCAATATTTCGTCTTTACTGTCTAAAGTTGCTACGCTACTCTGATCCGAAACAACGACACTCGATTTAACAAACTCACCGTCTGCCAACAGAGGCTGTATATCGTCGCAGTTTTCGAACTTGCTTGATTTGTTGGTTGTGATTGGTTGTTCGCTAGATTTTTCTCGGTGGAAAAATGACAGCGCTGACTTCTTTAATACTGTTGTACATGTACTCTTCTGGCTGTTTTCACACGGAGAGCACTTGCTTTTCTGATGCACGTCAAGCTCGGTAGGCCCAATCAAATTTTGAGGAACAATACACGGAATAGCACTTCCAATAATGGTAGCCCTGTTTAGCCATGCAGGTGCCGATTTGCCGGTCAGGCGCTCAACTAATGAATTAGTAAAGTGATTGCAGTTTCTGCCTTCATCAGTAAGTTTCTTCGCACTATTGTCATCAATCATACTTATATAGCAAATTATAGCTGGTGCCCATGTATTCGGAGCTCAAATCGTTTATTATAGCCTGCACCTCTGCTGGAGAATAGTCTGTATAACCATGCGATATGCTCATACGACACAAAATTCCCCCCGGCAAAGGTGTTAATGGCTTAGAGTAATACACACCAGATATTCCAGGTTCATCATGGCCTGGAAACGGTTAATTTTCCACAGAAGACATTTGAAACAAGACGTACCTCCATATGCATACTCCCTACCATCGACTTCAACCGCAGAGTGGTAAACGCCTATTCCAAATAACCAAACCAATTCCGAAAGACGACTGTCCTGAAGCATATCATACACATTGATTGTTATATCCAATCTGCGATCAGATGAAACTAAATTAGGCTTCGTGCTATCTGAACTACCGTATTGCACGTTGCTTTGAGATGAAAACCAGGAAGAAGCAGAAGAGCTAACGGATATCGTATTTGTGGATCTATAATTAGGAATGCGAAGTTGAGGACGACCAGGCATAGGAACCGGCACAGGACCGGGTGCTGCAGAAAAAGGAAAGTGTGTAGTTGGAGTAGAAGCAGTACTACCTGTAGCCGTAACAACTGTCGTCATCTGTGTCGTTGAACTCCAACTACGCAAGCTCGATGGTCTAGAATACTGCTTCGGCTGTGGGCTTGTCGTGAGCTTCACATCCGATGGCGGCAATAGACTGGAATAAGACTCAGCCACTGGAGCGGATAATGCATTAAATGGCGAGTAATCTAGCACGGAATTTTTCGACGGAGAGCTTATACCGTAGGAGCTTGACAAAAAATTGCAGATTGGATATTGTGATTTGGTCAAGGCAAGAGAATCAGCAGATGGTGTCAAAAGTGAATGAGAGTCAACTGTGTCGCGCTCTTCATGCGCCATAATGTAACAAAGAGTGGTTATACTTGACAGTGAGTAAGGAATTTTGATTAGTGTGCCATTATTGACCGATTATCTGGTGCCAGCCTACTGTAAAATCACAAAGTAGAAGGACTCTAAGAGTTCTCAAGAAAAAATAAACAATTGGTAAAGTTGAATAGTTTATTAAGCAAAAAAGAATAAAATAAGTGGTGTCTAAAATAGCAGGTCTTTCTCAACTCTGGGTTCGCGATAAGCCGCTCGTTGGCGTATTTTAATATGTGTGAATGGTGATAACAATATTATACTTCTCGCCATTACGTAATCTAAGTGGATTCGCTCACCCGACAATACTGCAGAAAACTTTACATACGCTAGTCTGAGTCCGATGGACTTTTGAGGGTTTGGGATTCTTGGTTGTGTGGGTTACAGGAGTTTGGTAATATTTGAGGTTAGGGTTTCATCAATACATATATGACAAGTGTAGTAAATTTGTATATGAAATATGAGTACGAGGGGAAGTAGGTGTGTTTCCAACGAACAAATAAAGATTTTTCTTTTAAGTTCCTTTACGCGTTTGAGCAACGTATGAAAAACAATAGAAGAATAAAAACTAAGATAATCTAAAATATTCTTTCACAGCAAAGAAATATAAACCCCCGTCCTTAATCAATACCAAACCCTTAAAACAAGTATGAGATACCCTAACCCTTTATGTGATGGGACTCGGCACCCTCCGCTTAAAACATCAGATGGCTGCGCCTACCGTCTATAAGCGCCGACTTTGGCAGGTACTGCTTGACGGGTAGAATGTCATAGGTGGTCTGGAGCTGTAGAGAGCCGTGAACGACGTAGACGGGTGTAACAAGGCACCATTACTAAGACACTACGTAGGATAAGGATAAATGTACAACGAATTTAATAGAATACAAAACTTTGCACTTGCGGTCAAGGAAAGGATACGCCCTTCCTTATATAACACTCAGACCGCAAGTGGGCACAACGACAAAGAAACAACTCGAAGGTCGTAGAACCTCTAAGAACACCAAAAAACAATTTACCGCAACTACCAAGAAAGGGAAAGGGAAGAGCCAGGACCAGGCCGTAGAACATTCTAGCAACATACAGGACGCACGTGACCGTACGTCCTAATCTAGTAGTTAGTACGCACACACAACCCTTACCCGCTTCATGACATAGAGCCTCTAATGTAAGCTAAATTGTTGTGAGTGTTACGGCCTGAGGCCATGTTTTGTTTCTGTGTTTCGCTGTCCTCGGCAACGTGGGGTGTGTTAGGAACGATTCAGGTAAGTCATTCTAACAATAGGAGTTGGGCGGCGGAGGCCGACGGCGTGTGGTTGTGTTGGTGCGTTTACGGTTGCC